>NW_015385554.1:0-30676 GCF_001447935.2 Debaryomyces fabryi
TTCCTATAAAAATCCCACGCGCTCTTCCCTGGTTGCTCCTTTTTCTGCCCTGTCATCACTAGGGCCAATTGATCTTTCACACGACTTATTCGGTGTTTCATCATCGTATATTTAAACCGTAACAATTCCGTCAAGTTTTACAAGGGACAAAAAAGCTACACCATTCATTACATAATACATTATGTCAGACATACAAAGCCTTATTAACCCTCCTTCGTTGACCAATTCTTCGGGCATAGAAACTCCAGAGGAAGCCAATGGCAGCGAGAATGCCAACAATGATGGCAAGGTACCACAAGCTGTGATATTGGAAAGTTTTGAAAAAATTAAAACTCACTTTCCTGCAGCCAGAATCAAGAAAATCATGCAGTCGGACGAAGATATAGGTAAGGTGGCTCAGGCCACCCCAGTGATTGTAGGTAGAGCATTAGAAATTTTCATGGCCAATCTTGTGGAGGCATCGATTATTGAGGCCAAAAAAGCAGGCGTAAGAAGGATTGGTGCATCGCATATTAGATCGGCGGTGGAAAATACGGAACAATTCGATTTTTTGGTAGATACCGTTGATAAATATCCTCCAGCTGAGAATTAAAATTCTCCGTCCCCCATTGTATTCGTCTGGGCGGACGTTTCCTACCTACAATTACCATATTGGCCGTTCGTACGGCATTCAGCTCTGGTATGCCACCCATGTATAGTATATGTATTTTAATATCAAGGTCGATATAGGCCTATTGAATATAATGAAATTTGAGATTGATAGCTTGTATGCAGGTATACACCCCCTCTTAAGCAATACTGCCTACGCTTGATACGTTATAATTGCTTAGCGATGATCAAATTACCGGTAAGATAAAAATAGTAGGTATAAATATCAGAATAACCACCTAATTCTTTTGACAGTTAACAATTCGTTAAGATTATCTGAAATTAGTTGTTTAAAACGGATTTAAAGAAATATTGAATTCAAAATGCCACCACAATCAAAGTCTCATACTAGTCTTGCATCCCGCAAATCGTCGATCTTCTTCAATCAGCCGCCACCACAACCAGATGTTTACTACGTTGGAGTTGACGTTGGTACTGGGTCGGCAAGAGCATGTATCATTGATACAAACGGTATAATTCTTGGATTAAGTGAAAGGCCTATTACCAGACATGAATTGAAGCCTAATTACATCACACAATCGTCCACTGAGATCTGGAATTCGATCTGTTACTGTGTCAAAAATTGTATCAGGGAGTCGGGTGTTGATCCAAGTGAGGTCTTTGGTATAGGTTTTGACGCTACGTGTTCTTTAGTGGCTATTCGTGAGTCTACAGACGAACCGGTCGGTGTTGGTCCTGATTTCAGTGACAATAAGGAGAACATCATTTTATGGATGGACCATAGGGCCGTTGACGAAACAAACACAATTAATGCCACTGGAGACAAGTGTTTGAAGTATGTTGGTGGTCAAATGTCCATTGAGATGGAATTGCCAAAGATCAAGTGGTTAAAACACAACTTGCCAGGAGGAATCGAGGATTGCAAATTCTACGACTTGGCCGATTTCTTGACTCATAAGGCCACTGATTCCGAGGCAAGATCTTTCTGCTCTGTTGTATGTAAGCAAGGTTTTGTTCCATTGGGAGTTGATAACTCCACTACAGGTTGGTCCGAGGAATTCTTACATTCAGTTGATTTAGATGAATTGGTTGAAGATAACTTCCGTAGGTTAGGAGGTGTTCCAAACAAGAACGGTACTTACTTGAGTGCTGGTGATGTTGTTGGAAAATTGAGTGAAAAGGCGGCGGAAGAATTAGGCTTAAGCACTGAATGTGTTGTTGGAAGTGGTGTAATCGATGCATATGCTGGCTGGATTGGTACCGTTGCGGCCAAAGTTGACATCCCACAATTACAAGAACCAGGTGAAACCTCAATTGCAACATCCTGTGGTAGATTAGCGGCTGTTGCTGGTACTTCAACCTGTCACATTGCTATGACAAAGGAACCATGCTTTGTTCAAGGTGTTTGGGGTCCTTATAAAGATGTCATGGCACCAGGATACTGGTTGGCCGAAGGTGGACAATCGTGTACGGGTGCGTTATTGGCTCATGTTTTGTCAAATCATCCTGCCCATTCAGAATTGGCCCACTTAGCAGACGCCTCTAATATTTCTAAGTTTGATTATTTGAATTCGACTTTAGAAAACTTGGTTAGTGAACAAAATAGCAGATCCGTTGTCAGTTTGGCTAAACACATGTTCTTCTACGGTGACTTCCACGGTAATAGATCTCCAATTGCTGATCCAAAAATGAAGGCTTCAATTATCGGTCAATCTATGGATACTTCTGTTAATGATTTAGCTATTCAATATTTTGGTGCGTGTGAATTTATTGCTCAACAAACAAGACAGATCGTTGAAGAAATGGAGAAATCTGGTCATAAGATTAGTTGTATTTTCATGAGTGGTGGTCAGTGTCGTAACGGTTTGTTGATGAGATTATTGGCTGATTGTACCGGTTTAGCAATTGTTATTCCTCGTTATATTGATGCTGCTGTTGTCTTTGGCTCTGCATTATTAGGTGCTGTTGCATCAGAAGATGCTGTTCAAGAACATATCAATAGCAGAGGTAAGTCGAGAAGATCCTCAATTTTATCTACCCAAAAGTCACAAAGCAATTTAACTGCTGGTGATAGTCCTCCATCTCCTTATACCGCACCTACTGCTACAGCATCGACTGCAAACATTGCTGCCTTAGCGTATGCTAATGCTAATCCAGGAAGTCAACAATTAGAACCAACTCGAGAAGAAAACGTTGACTATTTCAACCAGCCTTCAGAAAAGCCAGCAAGGGCTCATTCTGAAGATGAAGATGACTCCGAAGAAGAGCAAACCTTATCATTTGGCTCCAAGCAAAAAGTCCAACAAGGGTTGTCTCAAAAGTTGAACAAGTTAGGCTTGAAACCGTTATCAACTATCGATAAGAAGAAGTCAACAGGTGAATCACAACCTGGCGACAAATTGTGGAAGGTAATGGAAAAAATGACTGGTCCAGGTAGGGTTATTTTACCTTGTAAAGAAAGTCATCCTGACCGTAGATTGTTAAACGCTAAGTACAAGATCTTCTTGGAACAATGCTACAAGCAACAAGAATTCAGAAAGCTGGTCGATTTAATTGAAGAAGAAAACTTGAAAATGTTAAAGATTAATTAGATTCATTAGAATGCCCTCCGGCGTATCTGGAATTCCTCTTTTGACACATGTTCTATGTATCGTCGTCTCTATAGAGTACTTTATCCTCAATAAATTTTGCTATCCGTGCACACAGTTACGAAATTTATACGATTTGTAACTATGTAAATCATCTTCTTAACAAGAGATATGCTTCAGCCTCACATGTATGTGGCAGGCGAGTGGAATTACGAGGAGATTACCAAAGTCTCATGCATTGAGTTTCGGTGCATCTTTGGTATCAATTAAAAAATTGTGGTTTGATAGATCATGAATCAGAGAATATTATTACGTAACCCTTCTGCGCACATTTTAGGTTTTTTCACGTGAAAGGTTGCAATCGCATCAACAGATTTCAGAATATTTAGTCTAATAGAAGGTTCGCCAACAATAAATGGTTCTGGCTAACCCATATTACAAGGTTTCAACTTGAAAACAAAGCTGATTGTAGATGTAATTGATGTAGTCAATCACCTCGAAGTATATACCGTAATCTAGCAAAATAAGCTTTAGTTAGTCATTGCAATCTGAAGGAGGCGGCACGTGATTTTGAACAACTGTGGATTTTCCACAGTAATATACGGTGAAAAAATTGCAGCTAAGTAAGTAGTTGCTTAATAGCCACACCTACCTCTGTTGAACTATTTCTAATAACGAATTGAAAAGTTTCATTGTGAATTTGTCGAATCGATAAGGTTTTAAAGTCTTATAAAGAGTAAGACAGTCCTCTGCATTTTGTTTAAATAAAATTTGTTTGTTACATATCATTTATAGACTGCATTATTAATGTCGATTTCGGAATCACAGGTACCAGAAATACAGGAGTATAATCCTGAAGCACAAGAACATGATTTCGATTATGCTGGAGACAACTATGAAATAAAGAACAGCAATATTTTAGTGCCTCTGTATAATGAAAGAGAAGTGACAGTGGTTGACTGGGGCCAAGATGTCTTCGGTAACCCGTTACAAAAGATACAAAACTACTTGATTTCATTATTCCCAATTGCCAGATGGATTTTGCATTATAATAGAAAATGGCTTTACGGTGATCTCATTGCAGGTATCACTGTTGGTGTTGTTTTAGTTCCACAATCTATGTCATACGCACAGTTAGCGGGTTTGTCGGCCGAGTTCGGGTTGTATTCATCGTTCGTCGGTGTCTTCATATATTCATTCTTTGCAACTTCAAAAGATGTTTCTATTGGACCAGTTGCCGTCATGTCGATGCAAGTCGGCAAGGTTATTCAACATGTTCAATCCAAAGTAGGAGACAAATATGAACCAGCTGAAATTGCTACGTTTTTGTCTTTAATTTGTGGTGGTATTGCTACGGGTATTGGTCTTTTAAGATTAGGTTTCATCTTGGAGTTTATTTCTATTCCAGCAGTTATGGGTTTCATGTCCGGCTCTGCCTTCAATATTATTGTTGGACAAGTTCCAGGTTTGATGGGATACAACAAATTGGTCAATACTAGAGATCCGTCATATAAAGTTGTAATCAATACATTAAAAAACTTACCACATACTAAGGTGGATGCTGCATTTGGTTTGATTTCTTTGTTTATCTTGTTTGTTTGGAAATTCTCGACTGAAGGTGCCATAAAGAGATGGCCAAGGTATAAGCTTTGGTTTTTCTACACACAAAATTTAAGAAATGCCATCGTTTTAATTGTGGCAACTGCAATCTCATGGGGTATCGTTCATCCTAAGAAAATTGCATTTAATGGTCCTTCTGCAGATTTCAAACCTCCAATCAGCACCATTGGTGTCGTCCCTTCTGGATTGAAGCATGTTGGTGTTATGACTATACCAGACAATATTATCTCACTGATGGCTTCTGAAATTCCGGTTTCTACTATTATTTTATTATTGGAGCATATCGCAATTTCAAAATCATTTGGAAGAGTTAATGACTATAAAGTTGTACCTGATCAAGAATTAATTGCTATTGGTGTGAATAATTTAATTGGTACTTTCTTCAATGCCTACCCTGCTACTGGGTCATTCTCAAGATCTGCTTTGAAGGCTAAATGTGGTGTTAGAACCCCTTTGGCTGGTATTTTTACAGGTGCTGTTGTCTTGTTAGCTTTATACTGTTTGACAGGTGTCTTCTACTATATTCCAAAGGCTGTGTTGTCCGCGGTTATTATTCATGCAGTTTGTGATTTGATTGCCAATTACAAAGTGACTTGGAATTTCTGGAGGATTAGTCCTTTGGATTGTGGGATCTTCTTGGTTGCGGTTATTATTACCGTCTTTTCCTCTATCGAGAATGGAGTTTACTTCGCGATCTGTGCCTCCGTTGCTGTCTTGTTATTCCGCATTGCTAAACCTCAAGGCTTCTTTTTGGGTAGAATTCAAGTTGCTGAAGTTATCAATCCAGTTATAGATAATTCCAACCTGGATGACTCGACTATTAACGGTGACAACAATTCTTCCGACGATTCTAAGGATATTGAAATCCATCAAGTTTTGAGCAATACATCAAATTACCAGTCAACATCGTCCAATAAATACAAATCTAAAGAGTTGGTCACTACAACGCCATCTACTCATAAATTACTCGACACCAATCCAAACATCAAGTTCCACACAAGATGGGTTCCTTTATCCAAAGAAAACATTAATAGTGACTTACACGTCAGACCTCCACCACCAGGAGTTATTGTTTATAAACCAGTTGAAACGTTCACATATCCTAATGCATCTTTACAAATTGAGAGGGTTACAGATGAAGTCAAACGCGTAACGAGAAGAGGAAAACCATATAACTATAATGATGCCGGCTCAAGACCTTGGAATGATCCAGGTCCATTAAGATGGAATATTCCATTCCTTAAAAACAAGAATGTTAAAGAGCAAACTCAGCAAGAAGATGAAAGACCAATCTTGAAGGTTGTTCATTTCGATTTTTCAACAGTTGCCTCGATTGATGTAACTAGTATTCAGGCTTTAGTTGATTTGCGTAAAGCTTTAAATTTGTATGCTGATAGAGAAGTTGAATTTCATTTTTCAGGTATTTTGTCTCCATGGATTAGAAGAGGATTAACGAATGCGGGTTTTGGTTCATACAGTGATGATGGTTTAGTGAGTGATACAACTTACGTGAACATTGCGACTTCTTCAAACAAAAAAGATATTGAATCAGGTGTAAATGACGAATACTTTGCTGCCGTAGGCACTAATACTCCATACTTCCATTTAGATATACCTGACTATTAGGAACCTTATTTTACCAATTTTCATTTTTATATCATTTGTATTTTTAGTGGGATCTTTTTTTTTTTCATTTCTCGGAGTTATAAATAAATTGGATTTATATCTTTATACATTATATTAATATTATTAGATTCATTTGTCAAAATTTGTAGAAGTGCATCATATTATTATCGTATAATTGCACAATTTAGTATGGACTGTGGATTATCGCGACAAATAATTTTTGTTGATATATGACGCGTACCTATAGAAAAATTTACTAGTCTTAAACATTTCATTGTATCGTTAGATATAAGATATAAGAGAAGTAATAGAAAACAGTTGGTTAAATGAGCAATCAGCTTCCAATTTATAATTCTCCGTCGCTAACTCCAACGCATAAAATGAATGATCCGGCCGATAAGACATTACAGGATCATGATGTTATTGAGATTGTAAATCCTTCTAAAAGAAACCAGGAAGACGAAACTAAACATATAGAATCACCCAAGGCCAAAAAGCCCAAATTAACGACCCCTGATGGCACTTTGAATTCGACTCCATCCCCGGTTGATGAAGATAATGTGAAATCGCCAACTAAGGCACTTACTAAGAAGCAGATTGAAAAGTTAGATAGACAGAGACACAGAGAAATTGAAAGGCTCGAGAAAGAGAAGAAAAAGGAGGAAGAAAGACTAAGAAAGGAGGAAGATCGTATAGCAAAGGAAGAAGAGAGGAAGAGAAAGGCTTACGAAAAGGAAAAGGAGAAAGAAATGAGACGCAAAAAACTAGAGGAAGAAAAGCTCGAAAGGGAAAAAAGGAAAGAAGAAGAGAGATTGAAAAAGCTATCTGAAAAAGAAGAGAGGGAAAAGCAAAGATTAGAAAAAAAGCGCAAGAATGAAGAGCTCAAGGAGCGGAAGGAGCATGAGAGAAAGTTAGCTGAGGAAGAGAAAAGAAAGGCTGAAGAATTGAAAGAAAGAAGTCAAATGAAAATTTCTAATTTTTTTACAATAGGTAAGACTGTTAAATCTTCCCCAACAAAAAATGAGCATAAGCTTGAAAGTAATATAATAGACATAAACAATCATGAAAGCAAAGAAAAAGAGGAAGAACTAGATATATACAATAAAGTCTTCTTACCATTTTTTCAAAAGAAAAACGTTATAATCGCTCCTCCATTACAATTATCTGATTTTGAACTAAAGAAATCGATTGATAAGTTTGACACGATGGTAAGATGTTCAAATAATCAGTATGAAAATTCGGATATTTCAACCTTTTTTAAATCTAGCAAACCCAAACATAGCGAAAGAAAATTTACCTCTCCGCAAGATATTGTTAATGCTTTAAACTCATCACAAGCCACTGAATCACATATTTACGAGATGTTCCAAAATTTGCTGCCAATGAAATATTTACAGTTTTATGAGAACACTAAACCTCCATATATTGGAACATGGTGCTCTGCAACCCATGTGCTGACTAAATTTCCAGCACGAAATCCGTTTGATACATCGAAGTCAGGGTTAGATTATAGTTATGATTCTGATGCAGAGTGGAATGGAGATGATGCAGAGGATGAAGGTGAAGGCGAAGATATCGATAATGACGATGAGGACGATGAGGATGAAGACATAGATGATGAAGAGGAGATGGAAGATTTTGTGGAGAGTAATGATTTAATGAAAAAGAAAAAAAGAATAATGGGTCCATTGGTAGCGATAAGTAAATGGAATAATGACGACAAGAATGACTACCAATTCTTCGATGAATTGAAGTACGAAAGATTGGATGTAAATATTGAGTTTTCAATAGATCCGTTCGCTAATTATTGGGAATCGAAAAAAGAGAAAGTCAACTCACATACTTCTGAAGCTACCAATACCAATTCTACAAGTCAGACGAAGGATCAAGGAGCAAGTCCAAGTAAGAATGATAGCAGGACACCTAAAATTTTAACTCCGCAAAAGCCGACTATTAAAGATCCTAAGGCTATTCACGAATTAATTCAATTCATTGAGAAAAACAATGATTTTACTATTGGTACTTTGGTAGAATTGTCTAAGAAGGAATTCAAAACCTTCACGAAAGCATTATTAAAGCACACAATCCAAGATATAGCCTTTTATAATAAAAAAAGTGGAAACTGGATAGTAAAACCTGAATTGAAGGAAAAGCTAAGCACTGGGTCGGAAACATAGGCATTTTACATAGAGTGCGCGTTTATTTGTGTAGTAAATAATGTCAATAAACCATATATTTAACGCATATAGATGATCTTATCTCTTCCAGGAGAAATCTAAAAGTAACGTTTAAAATACTTTATGACTAAATTTGCATAGCATTAAGATGTCTCGATTAACCGAAGACAACATGGATGGTGCTGATTTTGCTTCCACCCAAATGCAAGGACGGTTAGAAGAGTTTGATGAAATCAGTAAAGAAGAAGATAATATGAAAAAAAGGATTGAGGGATTGAAGAAGTTTAAGAATATAGATACTACTCTGAATAACAAGCAAAGTCTTCAGAATATGAATTTTAAAGATAGAGGTGTCGCTAAACCTAAAAGAAGGGCTAAGCGGGATAATAATCGAATTAAAAGCTTGACTTCACTAATGGAAGAGACCTATAATAAAGGAAAATCGTTCCAGGAACTCAAGAAGTCAAACAAGGGGCAAAAGGATGTTCAATTATCAATATTTCAGTATTTTACAGGCCACAAGGAAAAGATAGGAGATATTTTGAAAAGAATTGAAAGTATTGAACAAAAGAACGTTGAACAGTCTGACCCTCATGATACACAACATGAATCAAAAATCTTATATAATAAGAATGAATGGACGGACATTATTAAAAAAATTAGGATACGGTTTCCAGAATTGTCTAATAGAACCAAGAAAAGCCTTAAATATATCACGCATAAGATTCAACAAGATCAATTTCGGCTAACATCAGAGAGTCCAAAAAATAATAGTAGCATATGGTCGCAGGCATCTGCTCCACCAGAAAAAGAATTCACAGATGAAGACTTAAAGTGGTTGTATGACTTGACTTCCGAACAAATCATCAATGAGAATACAATATTACAAAATGATTTAGAAGAGTCTGATAATGAAAATCCGTTTGTGATGACATTATCACAAGTAATGAACACGTCAAAATCTGAAGGTACAATTGATAGCGAATCAGATGTGATTCTAGATTCATCGCCTGAGCCTAGCCCTATAAAAGTAAAGTCACTTTACAAAAATGAGTCAAGTAACAAGACTGGCCATTTATCAGGACAAATGATTCAGGTAAAAAATTCTATCTATGATCCTGGGTTTAATGGCAATGAAATTTATTCTCGTCAACAGGATTCGGTGGAAACCGCAGTGTCAATTGAAAGTTTCCCATTCGCTCAATCGCATAGAGAAGAATCAATTGCGAAAGATATGATCGGAATATCAGATGATAGATTCCAAGCGTCTCACTCTATACACGGTACGCAAGAAATTCCAATCGAAGTAATATCTAGCTCGATTGACCAGGACGAAGCAGATGACAAAAGAAAAGGAGATTTTACGGCCCATTATGAAGAAAATGACGAAAAAGAAGAAAAAGAAGAAGTCATCATATCATCCCCCATAAAGGATACAGAAGTATTTAAGACACCAACAAAGAGAACTCCAAGAAGTAAAAATATAATTGCATCTCCGTTTCAAATGAATTATGATAGCTCGCCACTTCTGATACGATCAATCAGTGCTACGCCCAGACACGAGACAATTGTTTCTGAGAAATCATCTGCTTATTCTACAGCCAAATCAAAATTCAGATACTCTTCCGCACAACCAATTCCCTCGCAATATCCATTCGAAGATAGCGAAGAAGAAGCTATATTCTCTTCCATACCACCGCGTCAATTTCATAAGAAACGTAAAATATACCGCACGTCTCGAATTTTAGTAGACGGAGCGTTAAATGTAGTTGAAGAATCGAGTGAAAATAGTAAGCTTAAGATCAGAACAATTGAAACCAAGCGCTTGCCCCTCGATTCGGAAAACGAAATATGTGATTCTGAAGACGAAGAAGCAAACGATAACAGTATAAGCGTTATTGAAATTACAAGAGAGATAGATGGTACAGATGATTTGATAAATCTAGGGAAAAATTCCCGACATGAACATGACACTTCAATATTGCAAGTACCTTCGAGTCCCCAAGTTGATAATTCCAATGTTCTAGGATTGTTGCATGAATCAGACACAGGTTCCGTAATTGACTCTGAAAGAAAGCATCGTGGCCTAATTCGTTCTGAAGCGTTGGAGGCATCTGATGATGATTTTCACAAGATGTCTACAAAAGATTTGAAAGCAAGATTTCATGAATGGGGATTAAAGCCAGTCAAAGGAAAAGAAAAAATGATTCAGATTCTTTCCGAGACAAATAAATTAATAGATCAGAGCCAATTAAATGATGATCAGGAGAAGCCAATAACTACATCACAACATGCAATTAAAACAAACATTTATAATAGAATCAGCGTCCATTTAAAACAAAATCAATACTGGCTTGATAAAATAATGAGTTTTGAACCAATAAATCTATACAAATTGCAGGATTGGTTAGCGTCAGGACCAGCAGGGGCCAGGTTAGAAACAGAAATATTGGAGAAATATTGTGATGAATTAGGAATCGCATATACGGATATAAAATGACTCTAGTATATTATAGGTATTATTGACATAGAATTTGTATAAATAGATAGATATTTCAACCTCAAAGATACTTTTTATGATCTGCATCGATTTTATCGTCTAATAGAATCTCATTCAAATAAGTAACAAACTTGACACTTAATCCACCATTGGCGATTAAAGTACCCGGTCCAAATACCAAGTTATTAATCAAATTACCATATGTCTTGTAAATCACAACCTTAACAGCCCAAACTGAATGATAACCCCAAAGGACAATTAAAAGGAGCGAAAGAAAGGTAAGAAAGAGCGCTTTTATAACCCTTGAAGTAGATATCTCTTCATCTGGCACTCTTTGCGATTTTGCTTTATTTTGTACCCTTCTACGTTGTTCCATTTTGTATATTTGTCTTGTCTTTTCCACTCTTTTCGGTATACTTGTTTGATATAATTCTGAAATAAATTCGAGAAGCTGATTTCCGGTTATTTCGAGGGTAATACCGAAACCCGGTCATATGGAATTCATTCTAAAGAACAATATTAAAAGATCAGACGATATTGCAACTCATTATACTTTCAAGAGATAAAACGTAAATATGGAAGGTACATATGAAAGTGATCCATCCCTAGTAGTAGAGCCGGATCATTATTCTGGTGGAATTCCAATCTTCAAGCCTACAAAAAGACAATTTCAAGATTTCTACAAATTTAATAAGGCAATTAACAAGTATGGTATGCAATCAGGAATAGTAAAAATAATACCCCCAAAATCATGGTCAGATACGTTATCACTGAATTACACTCATGAGAGCTTGGAGTCGATTAAAATCAAGAATCCAATAGTTCAGCACATTAATGGTTCTGGAGTTGGTATCTACTCACAGCAGAACATCGAAAGACCGCGAACCTACAACATATATCAATGGAAAGAGTTATCTGAAAAGTCTAATTTTCAACCTCCAGCCCCAAAGGGTAAACCACGAGTACCTCCTCGTACAGTTGGTGCATCAGAGCGTGCCGGAGATGCTAAGGACGTACCAAAAATGAATGCAAAATCGGACATAGACCTGCTGCAGACAAAGAACTCTTATAATATCGATACAAGCCAATTTACGGTAGATAGGTGTGAGCAGTTAGAAAAAACATATTGGAAGTCACTTACATACGCGGAACCAATGTATGGAGCTGATCTGATAGGGTCGTTATTTTCAGATTCTGTTAAGAGTTGGAATGTAGCACATTTACCAAATATTTTGGATTTGATGGATGCAAAGCTACCAGGTGTCAACGATGCGTATTTATATGCTGGTTTGTGGAAAGCCACATTTGCTTGGCATCTAGAGGATCAAGATTTATATTCCATCAACTACTTACACTTTGGTTCTCCAAAGCAATGGTATTCTATTTCGCAGGCAGATTCGGGAAAGTTTTTTGAACTAATGAAAGACACATTCCCTGAAGAGTATAGAAATTGTCTGGAATTCTTAAGACATAAGACGTTTCTCGTGTCACCCCAGTTTTTAGCAAAGAATGGGATAAATTGTAATCACATAATACATAATGAAGGAGAATTTATAATAACATACCCCTATGGTTATCATGCAGGCTTTAACTATGGGTATAATTTGGCGGAATCTGTTAACTTTGCTCTAGATGACTGGTTTCCGTATGGAGAAATAACTAAGAAATGTGAATGTATAAGCGACTCGGTAGGTATTAATGTTCATCAATTATACTGCAAGTATAAAGGCATCCCGTATGAATATGCGCAAAACCAAGAGGAAATAGAGTCAGATAGTGATAATCATTATGAAGAACAAAAAAACACAATATCACAAACCAAAAAGGAGCATTTGGGTAAAAAACAAATTAAGTCAGATCCTGTGATACAACTGAATAAGGAACCTGAATACGAGTGTTATTTATGCCCCAATAATTTACCAAAAAAATTAACGAAATCAGATCAATTTGAATTATTAGAGACTGATTTAAAGGATAAGAAAACGCTGAAAATATACAAAGTTCATAGGATATGTGCTCAAATGTTTACTAACGAACTTTTTATAGATAACCAAAAGGGTATAGTAGCAGGGTTAGATCAAATATCAACAGCGCAAAAGAATTTAAGGTGTGCGGTTTGCGATGCTAATTCTCCGAAGTATAAGAAGGCGTCACATGGGGCATGTTTCCAATGCAAGCACTCCAAATGTTTGAGAGCCTTCCATGGTTCATGTGGCCTAGGTGGTGGGGGTTTATATGACTTATCAGATTCTAGCATTGTTTGTAAATACCATAGATCAAAGAAGTTACAAAAAAATTCTATGGAAGAAGAATCTAAAATCTCGGGAATACCGCAGGATTCTTTAGTTCAATTTACTGTATCTTTACCTGATACTTCCCATCAATCTAAAGAGATTTATTGTGGGTATGTGGTCGCAAATAATACTGGGGAAAACACTATAGAGGTTGTTTCTTATCCTCATCTAAAAGAAAGAATCGAAGTACCTTATGAGGATATAATATTGGGATCGAACGAAGAAATTGATAATTCATACTTCTGGAACTTGAAAAAAGTTAAGCAATCAAAAATTAAGCCGAAGAGAAAAGAGCATGTGCATCCTGTTGATGATGAAAAGATAACAGGTATTAAAACAGACTCACAATTACATTTGTTTAAAGAAGATAATTTTATTACAGAGGTATTGACATTGGAATTTAACGCCCCCAAAGAACTCATGGACGAAAACAGCAGTATCTTCTGGTACAATTTGCCTAAGAGTTCAACAGATCAGGTAGCTAGATATACTGATAACATAAAGTCATCGACACCCAATGATTCAAATTATATGAAATATATTCAGAGAAAGAAAGGTAAACGTGCTTCAATAATAATTAAGAATCCAAAAAGAAAATCTGATAGTGGAATATTATACCATGATAATAAAAAGGTGAAAGGCATGTCGAATGTGCTACCACTGATACCTCTGTTCGCACCAGCTAACGGGTATTATACTCCTAGTCATCTGTTTGTACCCTTTACACCAAAAGAGCAGTTTGTCTATAACCCACCGCATGGTCCGACTCAAGGTGTCTTCTATCATCGGCCTGAAGTAGAAACACGGGTATCGTATTTCAGACCCAATGAAGCCTTTAAGAACTAGTATGTATTTATTTAGGAATGCTCACGTGATTTAGGTTATGTCAAAATGATTAGTAGGCCCAGGATAACACTCTTTAAACCTGGCAATATTGATGTACAATAAACGTAAACGAGAGAGGAAGGATGATAATAATAAACCAGTTAAAACTGAGGATGTAAGTGATGAAAGCTTAAGCGAATTTGAAACGTCTGAAGAATTCATTCCCTCAAAAAGACCAAAATTGCACACTGGTGCCGATATCTTTCAGCAGCAATGGATAGATAAGTATAATCCTACAAGATCCGAAGATATATGCATAAATCCACGAAAATTAAAGGAAGTTAAGGAAGCATTATCCAATATGATATCCGGGGTGGATCGTACCAAATTGCTTATACTTACAGGACCATCAGGAAGCTCTAAATCGACCACAGTAAAAGTACTCGCAAATGAGATAATTTCTCGTTCAACAACAGGTAGTAACTTTGAGTCATATATGACAAGGCAAGAAAGTATACCACATGATAATTGCATTGAGTATATTGATACAATAGTTAGTGATACACCGCAATCCAAACAATTTAGCGAATTCTTGAAAGATGCAAGATATAGAACGGGGCCAAATTTATCCATAATACTTATAGAAGATCTACCAAATATATTCCATACAGACACATTGTCGAAGTTTCGAAGTGATCTAAATGAATGGGTTAATACAGATTACCAATTACCACCGTTAGTACTATGTCTTACCGAAATAGAATTGACATACGAACAAAGAAATCAAGATTATTTTAATATTGAAAATAACCTAACTGTAGACACTTTATTAGGTAGGGAGTTTTTAAGTCAACATGGTAAGGTCAAGCAAATTAAATTCAATTCTATTGCAGCTTCATTTATGAAGAAGTCAATAAATAAAATAATAAACCAGGAGAAAACCGTATTTAAAGGTATTGCGAGAAATAGTATTAATGACTTCTTAAGTCACATAATTGAAAGTGGAGATATAAGATCGGCGATATCTAATTTACAATTCTGGTCTGGGTTATCTAAGACAGGGCGGGGGGAGATTTTCAACTCTTTACGAGAAAACCAACTAAACTTATTTCACGCCATAGGAAAAGTGATATATTCAAGTTCTAAATTTCGAGATTTAGATGAAGAAGAATCGGATTATTTATCTATAAAGACCGTATTAGATAATTATGGAAATAATTCACTATTAAACTTGTCTATATTGGAAAATTATCATATATACAACGATCTGAATTATGAGTTAGATATTGCAAGCGAAATCACCGATAATTTAAGTATAAGTGACATTTTGAATAACTTCGACGAAGGTAAGGAAACAGGTATACGATGCACTCGAAATCAATTACGGAAGGTCAGGGGGCGCCAATCCCAACGAATGAATGTAAAGTTTCCCCGGCACTTTAAAATGATAAAGGAGTACAACAAAACAAAGCGAGAGATTAATATTTATCGAAGTGTAATCAATGAATGCCGAAATTCATTTAATGATTTGAATTTAATCGATGGTTATTATTTGCCGCTCATTTATAACAAGCAACGACATAATAAATTGAAATATGGAAGACTCGGTGGACTGTTCAAACAAATCATATCTGATGGAGACTTGCCTGTATTGGAAGAAGATACAGCCAGTCTGCATTCAAGGGACCAATTCCAAGTCGATATTGAAGATAAAAATAAAACAGCACAAGAAGATGAAGAAATAATGAGCGATCCTGTGGAAACGGACATCGACTCTGATGACGAGATATTTAACGACTCCATAGACGAAATCCAAATTCACAGATTGGTAACGCAATCCAGAAGCCAAACACTCAAATTGGAATCCGATGATGAATTCCTGTCCGATCCAGAGCTAGACCAACTCATCCTGTCCAAAAACTACTAGCATGTAATAATACACGTTATATATTAAGATAAATACCTAAGTACTTTTAACCGCATTCTCGAAAAAGCTGGAATCTTCCTCGATCGATTCCTTGACGATGTCAAGCCCCCCTTGGAACTCTCCGTTGATATATAATTGAGGGAACGTTGGCCAATCGGAAAAACTCTTGAGGCCCTGTCTGACCGAGTCGTCCTTCAAGATATCGAAAAAGCCAAATCTGACCTGGTGTTCTCTCAAGATCGCCACAAGTTGTCTCGAGAATCCACATTGTGGAGCCGATGGCGATCCCTTCATGAAAAGCATCACTGGGGCTGCACCCGTCAATTTCTTCAATCTCTCGTTCAACGCCTCTGGAGATTCTTCGACTGGAGCTTGAGCTGGCACCTGTGGTGCAGCGGCAGCTGGTGCTGCTGCTGGTGCACCGGTACCCTTCTTCTCTGTGAACTGGTTCAACGCATTTATAAACTCCCTTGGGTCTGCGCCCGACAACTCCTTCAAAATGGTCGAGTTACGAATCAATATGAAATATGGCACAGCCGAAACCTCAAAAAGCTCACTTATGTCAGGGTGGTCGTCGGCATTGATAGATATAAACAAAACTGACTCGTTGGCCTCTGCCAACGTCTTAAACACTGAGTTCATCGTCTGGCACGGTCCTGCCCACGGCGTATGGAAATACAACGCAATCAACTTGCTCGCATCTGATTTGGTCAACTCTGTGAACTGGCTTTCCGACTCTATTTCTATCACTGACATCCTGGTGTCGTATCTAGATATGCTAATATCTTGCTTACTCACTGTTCGATGTACAATTTCTGATAGAAATTTCCATACTAGAAGACAAAAGTCACGTGTTCTCGCAATAGAGACAGAGAACTCTTCTGTGTTTGTCTTGCCACAGTACGACACTACGTGCGATGAACCGTTGGGCTGCGACATTGGCCCTGCGACATTCTCGACGCATCGACACACCGACACGGGTTCTCGGTGTCGGCCGCTCATGCGGCCCGCTGACGTCAGACCACCGGTGAAACCGGGACCAGCCAGTACACACCGCTGTCCGTCTTTACTCCACTTTCAATCATCCTTTCAGATAAGATGCACCCCACAAAAACTCAAGTGAGTAATTTCGGGCTTATTTACAGGTTATCCGAAGAGCCCAGGATTGGCCACCTACTGGTGGTTTGCAGGTTAGGCTGGGGGCCATTTTGGATTCTCGTTTAAACAATTTGTTGGCTCTTTCATATTAATTAAGCGCCAGACCATATATTGGGCAGTATCTAGGGAGTGAATCAATTTATGAAAACTGGTTCAATCAATCAACCATAGAGTATATTCGGAAGGCATAGTAGTTGACACAGTCATTTAACGCTTGCAAAACTTGATTTTGGAATTATACCTGGAGAAGTTTATACATGCATTCTCAGGTTCAGCAAAATAACGCTACATTGTCGATGGAATTTTCCAATAAGATAGATAAGTTGGAGGGTGATAGTGGAGCCGAGGGTACAGGCAACGGAGGAGGGCAAGCAGGGGCTAATAAGAAACAGAAGAGCATACCTTTGGAGCTCACAGCGTATGGGACCACACCGTCAGGAAAACCCCGGCTATTTGTGTGTCAGATATGTACGCGGGCGTTTGCCAGGTTGGAACATTTGAGACGACACGAGAGATCGCACACGAAGGAGAAGCCATTCAGCTGTGGTGTATGCCAGCGGAAATTTTCCAGGAGAGACTTGTTGTTGAGACACGCGCAGAAGTTGCACGCCGGATGTGCTGACGCTATCACCAGATTACGCAGGAAGTCGATCAAGCGGTCGGGATCGGTAGGTGATGACATGGATGACGATATGGTGTCGGGGACACCAGGTCCAGTGAAGGACGCTGGGTCTCCGGGGAGCACCAATCCATCGAGCGGCCACCCATCGCAGTCACCACTTGCACACCAACCTTCAGGGTCTCATGGTGATTTCGATCTTGTGCTGTTCAACCTTAACCTATTCAACCACAAAGGATCGCTGATGTCGAAGTCTGCAAGCAATTCAGGTGCTAAGGACGGTACGACTAGCTCGTTGCAGAAACAGATTTTCGATAGAAGAAAAATAGATAAACATAGAGGTGCATCGTTCTCAGCCCAGTCTGGTGGAAACTACGCTATGGGTTTAGCTGAGCTTAACGATCTTTATCCCGGCACCGACCATGTTGAATTTTCGACTCCCCAGTTATATCCCACCGGCGCCCCAGATGAACACGCATGGCTAAATAACTTATCAACAATTCCTGGTATGAATGACAATAATAACAATAGTAATAGTACTAATGGTACGCATGCAAATGGTACTCCCAATGGCGTACATAATGGTGCCAATTTAAACGGTCCGAAGGGCACCTCTAGACTACCAAGACAAAGCTCAATCTCATCGATTTCTTTAGACCATAATGAAGCGCCAGCAAGTGTATCACATCAGGGATCATTTTCTGGACACCTACCAACTTTAAGATCAGACAGTTTAGCAAGTACCTCGTCATATAATACATACGATTCTTTGAATGGTTTACAGTATATGATGCCCAGTGCGACTGTTTCAAATAATGAGATAACTCCTTTTAATTCGGCCAATACCAATAATCACATGAACAACCAACACAACGAGGAATATGGGTATTCCTTCTACGATATACCGGAATCAATGATGGCAAATTCAGGAAACCATTTCAAATTATCTAACCACCTCACACCCATTAAACAGGAAGATGACGAAATGACAATGACAAGCATGAATCACGAAAATAATACCAATCACACTAATACCAATGGCTTCAAACGCAACCCTAGTCTCTCTGAAGATAATGTCAATAATAATAATAATAATAATAATAATAATAATATCAACGAAAACAACAATAATCATCAAGGAGGTAGCCAGAATTTTGATTTGAATTTCTTAAATGATATAGGAGAATTAACGAACGAATTTGATGTAAATGCTAAATTTATGCCTAATGGTTATTCATTTTATGGTGATAATAATTCTGTATCGTCTAGTGGCATGGAAACTAATTCACCACAAATGATATCTCCATCAGTTTCGCAAAGTCAATATCAATCAGAAACATCATTACCACAACCACAACCACATCTGATTCATCAACAACCTATAAGTGACCATAATTATTTAAATCAATCCCATTTAATGAACTTTGATCATACTAAAAAGAGAAGGAACTCTTTTAAAGCCGGTAATTATTCTAAGAATAAATTATTTACCAATAATATCAGATATATGATCAATAAGTCTTTGAGTAAATATCCAATCAATGGTATAATGACACCAACTATTCCCTCAAATGAAAAATTGGAATTCTATACTAACAATTTTGTTAATATCTTCTTGTCACATTTTCCATTTATACATATTTCAAAATTAAATGAGTATGAAATTATGAGCATGACTTCTAATGAAGATTTATCAAATGAAAGCGCTAGGGTTTGTTTGCCTTTATTGACAGCTACAATTGGTGCATTGTTAGCCAATAATAAGAATGATTCTGAACATTTATATGAAGCTTCGAGGAGAACGATTCATATCTATTTAGAAAGTAGAAAAAATTCTGTTAATGAGGCTACTTCAAACTCGGGGCTTAGCTCAACTCCACAATCTACAAATCCACTATGGTTAATCCAGTCGTTGACCCTATCGGTAATTTACGGATTATTCTCCGATAATGAAAATAATGTGTACATTGTGATAAGGCAATTGAACGCATTAAATTCCTTGGTTAAAACGTCCATAAAGAGTAATAGGACTGTATTGTTTTCGATCAATGGTGAAGATGAGGATATTTACAATAAGATGAATGAAATCAAATCGAATGATTTCTTACAGAATGATTCTTTATTTTCAACAACATCGTTCAATATCAATGACGAAATCAAATTCAAAAATATCATCAATATTCAATCGCAAACAAGAATAGTTTTCATGATCTATAGATTGACAAATTTCTTATTAATGATGTATAATGTCCCCTTGACATTGAGTATCAATGATCTAGGGTTATTGGAAGCTCCTACTAGAAAGGATGAATTCTTATGGAGCTTTAAAAATTATCAATCTTTCCAAGAATACAACCAAAATAATCATACAAATAAAACCTTAAATGACTACTTAAATCCAAATGGAAATAAAATGGTGTTCAGGGAGATCTTGTACCAAATTACTAAGGCGGATGTTCATAATGGCTTGGACGATGTCTTAAGTGAGAAGCTAAATAATTTAAGTCAATTTGGATTTGTGTCGATAGTCAACGGAATTTATGAGAGTAAACAATATCCAGATTTACAGAACATGGATGTTTTTGCGGTACTAGATAATTTAACGAGCTATATCGGATCACCTAACTTCACATTCCCAATCGCAAATGAAAACATCAATGGTAATCAAAGTATTAGTGAGTCATTCCACTCTAAATCAACTGCTGATTTTGAAAAACAAAAATTAGATTTTGCATTATTAGTAAATTTTGTAAAAGTTACCTCATTGATTGATTTCAAGTACGTCAAGGAACAAAGTTGGCTAAGAAATTTTGATGAATTAACTTCTAATTTTAATAGTTTTTTGAGTACCATACATGAGATCAGTGATTATGATTACCTTAGAATTGTTGATTGTTGCATCATAATCGTTAAATTGGTCTTGTTCAAAACTGAGAGTAATAATTCTAACAGCTCTGCGTTTGACACTCATATGGATTTGAAATTCATGCATGATCCAACTAGCAATAGAAGCTTGATTAATGAATATGAAAGTACATCTACTGTTTTCGAGAAACTAATCGATATTAAGGTATATGATGGTGAATTTGATATCTCTAAAAACTCTATTCATTTGCAAATGCTATTCCATGTATTTTCCATTTTGTCTGTTTTTTCAATTCACTTGATAAGGAAAAATAATGACAATGAAATTAACAGTACTTTAAAGTCAGAATTAAACCAAAGGTTTAATACCGTTTTGATGATACTAGGTAAAATTGAAAACTTCTTAAAGAATAAATATCAAAATCTTAAATTAGAGAATCAATTTACCAACTTATATTTATACTCAAATGGAAATAATAATGGTGAATTTGGTCCATTACATGGAAACAATTTATCGAATGAATACAATTATAGTCTAGAAAAAACATTATACATTTTAAAAATTGGTGAATTATTATTGGGTTTTATATACGATACAAATATTAAAGTTTGTATCTTTAAAAAGTTAAGTGGCAGCTTATCACAAATTAGAAAATTTTTAATTGACAATGAATCTAAAGTTCTTTCTTAAAAAGTGATGAAGGAATTATCCTTGAAGGTTATTAATGATTATTTATTTGCACAAGAAAAAGTTATTCATATAATTATTGAATTATTATTTATTTATTTATCTATTTATTATTAATATAATATAATTTACTTCTTACTTTTGATTTATATAATATATCCTAATAACTTTAATCAAATAATAAGGAAAATGTACAAGAACTAAATCCGTTTAGTAGTATAAATATGTCTATCACTACAGTTTTGATGCGAGTCTCTCATCTACTTTTTTTTTTGTCATCGGTCGCAGACTGAATAAATTCATATTCAAAAAGTGTCTTATCGAAGGTTGCAGCTATGTCTACTTCTACGCCAGTATCTCCAATTGAACATTCAAAGAGGTCCAATCATTCATTTCTATCAATCGAAATGATTCAGGAAAAATTTTCGCCTAAAACGATTAAAGATTTCAAGTTTGCTCTATCTGGTTCAATAGTAATGATCTTAATTTTGTTTCATTATGCTTGGATCATGAAACGTTTAATTATGAATCGATACTTATCCATTTGGTGGATAATTACTTACTTTGGTATATTTGGTGCAAATGTTTTAACTTTAGGGTATGTTTTGTTATTTGTTCTTTATCCAATAATTTACAAGGAAGAAATAGAACAGGATAGAATACCTAATAGTAAGAAAGAAGAATAACTTCAAGCAAAGTAGCAATTTTATTTTCTATCAGTTGTATCAAACGAAAGCATATTATTATCATATAAAATCAAAAGTAATGTAGCCTATATACAAGTAGCATCTAATACGCAAGAAGATTTCACCATTTCATCAACATCAAATGTTCATTCCATCATTCACTTAAATACAGTAGCTATCAAACTAATCTCTTAGATAAAACAATTCCATAAACACCGAGAGAAAGGATGGATACCATATTAACCAAAGAAGAAATACCATGGTATTTACCGAATTGCTTGTTTAATTTAACCATCTCTTTAGAAGGCTTTACTTCACCATCTTCAATAACTTCGTGTAACTTTTCGCTAACTAATTTATTTCTCTGGTCTTTAATTTGTTGGCACCATGGTAATAAAACAAAGTAGTTAAGGGCACCGGTAGCACTTGATAAAGCCAATAATCCAAATGTGAATGGACATAACTTTAATGGTGTTGTTAAACCTAATACTAAAGGTGACAACGCTTGTCCAAGAAAATAAGTTGGAAAGACCTTATTCTGAAGATTACTGAATTCTGGTCTGGATAAATGCTTGAACGCAATTGGAGAGACGATGAATGAGTGGAACACAGAACCTCCAAAAACAATGGAGTAGAATAAAAAGTGGTATGGTGCTGTAGTGTTTAATCCTAATCTGGCAATCATACTGTTTGGATCTCTATTTTTAATTTAACTTATTTTATTTGAAGTATTTGATGTATATAATGGCAATTAATAAAATTGAGATTCGTCTAAATGTGAGCGCGAATTATAGATTCTCTACCATACTAAAGATGTTATTCAAAGCATTTTGTTTTACCGATTCATCATAATCCAAAATATCCTCAGATAACTTTTTGTAATTGTTAACTAGCCAGACAAAATCACTCTGTAACCCTAAACTCATATTATTAAGATTGGAATTACTTATATCATTCTGTCTCTTAATTCTTGAAGTTTGTTCATATTCTTTAGCTGCGATTTCGGCCTTGTCAACTATTTCATTAGAAATGCCGCACATAGATGCTACATTCATACCAAAGGATCCAGGAGCGGCACCTTGTTCTAATTTATATAAAAAGGTGATGTTTCTAGAATGATCATCAATTAAAATTGCCATTCTCAAAGGCTTAATTTGAGGGTGATTTCTAAAGGATAATCCTAAAGATCCATAATGAGTTGCAAAAAAGCCTAATGATTGAATATGAGTTGCCAATTGATATAGAACAGATTCAGCAATTGAATAACCGTCACTAGAAGAACCACCTCTACCTAATTCATCTAAGATAACCAATGAGTTAGGAGTAGCATTACTTAAAATTTTCTTAGTTTCTGATAACTCAACGAAGAACGTGGATTTGCCCTGCATTATATTATCATTGGCCCCTAATCTTGTCATAATTCTATCGATTGGGTTCAATCTTGCCAGAGAAGCTGGAACATAGCACCCTATTTGACTCAATATAATTGCTAACGCAGTTGTTCTCATTATTGTAGATTTTCCAGCGGCATTTGCACCAGTAAGAAGTCCAAAATTTGGCTCTGAGCCTCCTAAGCAAATGTCATTGGGTATAAAGTCCTTTGTTCCAATAAAACAAGGGTGTCTTAATTCCTTGAATTCAATCAATCCTTTGTCTGCTTTCTCAAACTCTGGTCTACAAGATGGATATCCGATAGATTCAGAAACTTTCGTCAATGCAATCAAGCAGTCAATATTAGCAATATTCCTTATGGCTGACATCCAAATTGAATAATGCTTATTGAACTTTTCATACATCCTGAACTTCAAAGTCTCACAGACCATTTTATGCAATTCCTTTTGCTCCATTAATTCCCTAACCAATTTTCTGACTTCTGGCGACCAAAATCTTTTGACCTTCGATGTCGATCCCATTTGTTGCCAATCCTTAGGTATATTTTTTATCTTGTTTGGTACTTCAATTAAAAATATTTCCTTACCAGAATCTTTATAACAAATTTCATTGGATTTATACTGTTTCTTGTACACCATTAAATGCTCATTCAATTCACCTTCAAGAGCGTTGATTTTGGCATGGGACTCATCAAACTCATTATCAATTCCCTTCATAGGTACGACAATATCACGCATTGCTTCTTGTCTATCAAAGGCGTCATCCCATTCGTTGATAGAACTTTCTAGTTCCACTGGAAAATTATTCACAAACTTATGTAACGACCCTGTTTCTCTGTCTGAAAAGTCACGAACATCAACGATTAATTTTGAAATTTTTTCGAAACTTTCAACAACTCTCAAGAAATCTTTAAATCTCAAAGTTTTACTGTGAATTCTTGCCAAGAGCCTTTCTAAATCAGGCAAACCATTGAATGCTTGTTCCAATATTTCTCTGAATTTTGAGCCTTCACCCATTAAATAGTCTATAGAATCGTATCTTTCATTGATGTCATCGATTTTCATCAATGGATGTAAAATCCAATGCTTTAACATCCTTTTACCAAAAGGGGTAATTGCCCTATTCACCAATTTAAATAAAGTCCCCTTCTCACCACCATCGAATGAATTATTCAAAATTTCCAAATTGTTCAATGTAACACCATCTAAAATTAAATGTTTAGAAGTATTTTTGAAATAACGTATTCATCAATGTTGCCTAAAGTCATGATACTTTCATCCAATTTCAATGACTTCAAATAATATAATAAACCTCCAAATGCATTGAATGCACATTTATGATTATCTTTGAAGTTAACTAAAATCTTAGGAAAATGAGAATAATCATCTAAATCTTCAGCTTCATAGTATTTACTCTTAACCAAATTTTCTAAGGTTGAATCATAATCCCAAAATTCAGAAATTGGATTTAAGTTATTCCAAATTTGGTTAGAATTGTGTGCATTAAATTTCAAGATCTTATTAGCAATGGAACATAAATTATTTTTTTCACATAAAACTTCCTTAGGTCTAATCTGAGTGATGAGAGTATCCAACTTGGTGCATTCATTATCATCAGAAAATTCAATTAAATTTAATTCGGATGTTGCAGTATCAACGAAAGCAATACCGAAGACTTTGCTACCATCATCTAACTGTTCTTCTTTTATACTCAAACAATAAATGGACATATCATCACTAATCATATTTAAATCTGTCAAAGTTCCCCCTGTCAATACTCCTGTTAATTCTCTTTTAATAATCTTTTCTTCCTTAGTCGAGCCTCCTCGCATTTCTTTCGCCAATAGTGTCTCCTTTTGATCCACACGAGCAACTTTGTAGCCCAGATTGATAAATTCCTTAGCCCAGTAGTCAAAAGACATCTCTGGAATTCCTGCTAATTTCATATTGGCTCTGCCACCACCTGCAATTTTTAGATCAAATTGAGAATTTGCAATCATTGCATCATTTTCGTATAATTCATAAAATTTTCCTTTCTTAAAGAAAACAACTGTATCCCACATTTTAGATTTAATCTCCCAGTATTGTTTCTCAAAAGCAGTAAATTTTGACCACGCTGATGAAGGAACAAACAACGTTCTTGAATCATAATTAGGATCATCAGGTGTTCTCTTTTCGGCATCCTTAATATTAACCAACCATTGATACCTTTCTTCGTTTTCTTTTGAAAATTTATTATTCTTGATTGTTGTGGAAGATGGACTTGAAACTTTTGGCTTCGGTAATGAATTTGACGATGCGATATAAGAAGAATTCGCTTTAAACTTGCTGCCTAATGAACTTCTATCAGGTGATACGGAGTCCACATTACCTTCTTTTACTTCTGATTTTGCAACAGTTTTGCTTTTCTTTTTCGATTTTCTTATAGCGATCTCTTCTTCTTCTACTACGTCTTCATCGTCGTCATCACCATTTTCTATTTCACTCTCTTCGTTATCATCCGCAATAAAATCACTCATATCATCATCTTGATCGTCTTCCACATCTTCCAGATTAAATTCGTCTTCATCATCATCACTTTCCACTATCTTTCTTCTTTTGCGGGATACACTAGAGATATTAGTATCCTCTTCAACATCTGATCCCGCATAGCTAATGGATTTGTTAGGGCGACGTTTCGAGACTGGGCTCGAATTAAGGACAGCATTATTTGAGGAGTCAGATAATGGTTTTTTAGGGATTTCTTGTTGCTTCTCTTCCTTAACTGGTGAAGACTTTGGGAATTCTGGATTTGAAATTTTACATGTCGTATCCACGGCGGCACTAGTTTCGGAAGTTAAAGGTGTATCTGTTAATTGGGTATCTTCTAGCATACTATTCTCATTCTCTTTATCGCTTCCATCCTTAACTTCATTGTTAATTTTACTTTTTAATGGTGAAGATTCTTGCCCAGGTTTAGTAGCAGGCTTGAAGAATGACATAAGAGACAGTTGCTTCTTTTTGGAGCCACTTCCTGAAGAAGGTCCATTTATTTTGTTTCCATTCTTATTTGGGGTTGATGGCTTTCTTAGCTTCAGTGACATGTTCAGGTTGTCTAAAGAAAGTTTAATAAAAAGATACTTCTAGAATAAGGATTGTTAAAATCTATTTGATTTCATTATCAAAACACCTTAATCGCGTTTTGGGTGCAGATCGCGTCTTGTTGCAATTGATTTTTTTTTTGCATCTATACACCAAGCAAAAATTCCAAAACTAATACCACAATTTTATTATTGTTTTCTTACATAATTCTACAATTCTACAATTAAATCTTATATTTGAAATCAAGATGTTATTCGTACAAAAACAAAGTAAGAATACTCCTTAGTAATCATAATCATAGATTTAGAATATATGTTTTGCAAATAAAATTGAAATACTTTGATCAAATCTACCCAATCTTAAATTTTAAGACAGCACTTTAAAAGCTATTACGCTAATGGCTTCATTTGCCTTGAGCAATATCAACTCATTCATTACATGATAATTTCGTATTTCACATCATCTCTTAATTCCTTATGCGGTAAAACAATCGAATTGTAGACAAAAACCTGATTGCTCACAACTGTATTCTGACATAAAACCACTATATTGTTGATAAGCTTAAAATAACCGTCAGACTTGACTTGATTAATATCCTTGCTTATTGTGTCATTAGTAAATGTACCTTCAATACGACACCACCTTCCAATCTTAACCCCTTTAGAAATGATAGCATTTGCAACAAACGAATTATCCCCGATTGTAACATTATCTGAGATAATACTATTTTTAATTCTAACACCATTTCCAATTGTAACATTTTTACCTAGTGATACATTTGGTCCTATTTTACAATTCTCTGAAGTTGTTAAAAATTTAGAAGCTCTAACCGGGGAAATTATCTTATCCGAAGCTTCTTCTAAATCGTTATAAGCAGCATTTTTCTTGCATTCTTCTAATAAAAAGATATTTGCAAATAGAGCAGAAATGGGGGTTTTCAATTGGTACCAGAAACTATCTGATTTATAAGTCAAAAACTTATTTTTAGCTTCAGGCAAGAACTTCAATACATCCAATTCGAGTGAGAGAACATTGGAATTAATAGATTCATTGTCTAGATTGTGTCTATCGTATTCTTTACACTTTAAAGATTTATGATTTTGGGACTTTGCAAGAAATTCTAATATAGACTTGTCAAAAACATATACTCCTCCATTAATTAGTGTGTTATACTCTGTTTGCAATTGAAATTCTGAGAATTTGGAAGAAGGCTTTTCAACATAATGAACAACCTTTGAGTCCGACTTAGTTGCAATTATTGTACCATATTTACTAAAAGTATCAACATTATCGTATACCTTGAACGAAGTGTGGTTCTGTATTTGTGTCTTGTTCTGATAATTATTCATGAGAAGTAACGGATTGATACCCAAGATCACAGAATCTGCATTGCTATTCTCATAGAATTGGATTAATTCTTTGAAAGGATAGTTGCACACGACATCTCCATGAATAACTAATAATTTCTTGCAGGTGCCATCACCAAATATTTCATCTCTAAAATAATAAAGTCCTCCTCCGGTTCCCATAGAATATGGTTCTGTCAAGTATTTTATATTCAAGTTAGAAAACTCTTTCTTAGTTTCTGCAATATAGTCCTCAAATGGCTTCAAATCTGTAAAATATCCAAGGAGAAATACATCAATTAGTCCATTTACTTCTAACTCTGCTATCTTTTGAACTATATGGCTTATCAACGGTTTGCCAGCAACTGGAAATAATACCTTGGGTGTATCCATTGACAAAGGCCTAAACCTTGTACCAGTGGTTTCACCTCCGATCAAAATAACTACTTTCAATGACATATCCTTATCTTGGGTACTTATCTTAGTAAAATCGAAAAAGGATATTCTATTTTTATCACCGTAGCAATGTGTGGGGGAGTTATACATAATCACTTGATCATCGCACAGATTGCAAAAAGATTGATCGCATCACATTCTCTAAAAGAATAAAAGTCTGTCATAATTGACCTCGCATACTTGATTTCCCCAATATTATATAGTAAGTACCTTCAATATTGCAAGCTAAAAAAGGATTTCTACGAGTTACAGTTAGTAATAGTTGATAAATGATTATGCTATAAAAAGTATGATAGTGATATATTTACTTGTCAAACTTTCATAATTATGCTTTGGAACCTTCTTTATCTAAAATACTTAAGATCTAGGAAATATTCGAAACAATCTTTTTAATGACAACAATATTTTATTTAATTTTAGTAAAAGAACGTATATTTTGCAACCAGTGTTCAATATTGTGCGTCGCACTAACTATGAATCTTGATTTATGAAGTATTTGACCACATCAATAGCTGCTAGAGAGTCCTCACTACTGTCGTGTTCTCCAGATTGAATAGTTCTGCCTAAATACTTGAAAGTTAAGTATTTGAGAGGAAATCTGAATTTAGGTGATGTCTTGTGCTTTGGATATAACACAGCAGTGTCAATTATCCTCTCGTGTATAAGTCTCATAGAATTCATATCATTTTCAAGTCCGTGACCAATTAGGATAGTATTAGAATCAATAACTTCACCTAAAAGTCGAATCAGATCCTCAAAATTCATTGCCTCTTCCTTAATCTCTGCAATTCCAGACCACTTTGTATTAAGATCAATAACCTCACCCTTTGGCCTGACTAGAATATCAATAATATCCTCGCCACTGAAAAAATCGACAGCTGTAATTCTCAATAATTCAAACCCTCTAGTAGTAAACCCCATTTCACAATCAATGCCGACAACTTTAAAACTTTGACTATTTATACCAAATAATTCACTTGTCATATGAAATGGCAAAGCGTATTGCATTTCTCCAGGGCTATTCCAATAAAAGACATGATGCTCTGACACTTCGCAGCTATCTGTCTCGCCGCCAACGACACCTCCACAGCATTCGTATATTTTATTGAATGCGTCCTTCTTAATTACTTTTCCCGAGTGATAATGGCATTGTATAGGTTTGAGCTGCTCTTGTAGTTTGAATTCATTGTTGCATCTTCTACATGTTCTGACATTGTCCGGTACTATTGAATCAGGAATATTCATGATATATCCAAATTTGATGAGTGTTTCTCGTGGTATGACTAATTCCTCTAACTTTGTAAGATATTCTGAATCGGTAAGCTTTTTTTTCTTATTTTCAAATTTCTCAGGATTATTCAATTCATAAATTTTACTCTTAATCGATTGTGAATAAGTATTTGGTGTGCACTCAGTGGCCACTTTAAATTCTTCCTCTGTGGCTTTTAATATTGGTGTTGGAATATTGGGATCATTCTTTTTCAATGTATCAACCATGATTTGGATAAATTTTTTCCTTACTTGAATTGTTGCTGGTGCAGCCAGCTTGATCTCTTTTGGCAATATAAATTTTGGCTCTTCAACCTTTGTTTCTTTGTTTTCTTCTAATAGATTGGTAACAAAGGCTTTATATTGCTCTAAGTTATTACTTCTATCTGCCATCTCATATTCTTTTTCGATTGCATCTTTATTTGGTGTATCATGATTTAAGCCAAGATAGTATTTAGCAATCTTTTTCACATTAATTGTCCTATCTGATCTGGATATTTGCAAATGATTTATAGCTTTGGGAATAGTATAGGACGTATCTTGTGCTTTTTCTACTTTCACTTTAGGTTTATCTGATTGATCAAGTTTCTTAACCAGTTTGGGTAATTCGTCACCCTCTAGTGACCTTTTCTTAGGATTGACTTCTTTCAACTTAAAGTCATGGTTAAATATGCAATTGAGAACTGTACATTTTTTGTTCTTACGTATTTCTGGACATTCTAACTTGTCAAAATATCCATCTCTTTTCTTAAACATGACATCTTCGATAACTATTGAACATCGATATCATCTATCATACTTAAAAACCCTAAATAGCCTAAGAATATAATAACTGTTACCCGGTGTAACGGTGCCCTATAATAAAAAAAATTTGAGGACAAATACACATGTTCATAACCATCTGAAAAACTATTTAAGTACGGTAATCGAAGAATATTTTTATGTTTTCTT
>NW_015385555.1:0-30368 GCF_001447935.2 Debaryomyces fabryi
AAATCTGGATTGGTCATCATTAACATCAATTTGATCTAACATGGGGACGTTAACAGACTTTCCATCTTGTTCTTCCAACCTGCCTACTGCCTTATTGTTCGAATCAGCCAACTTATTTTGCTCGATGTCAGAAGTTAAAACATCGTTAGATAAAACTTCATTCTGTTCGATTCCTATCTTGTTTATAGTACTATCGTTCACAGTACTATCATCGACCGATTCATTAGCATCAATTTGCTCTAACATAGGCAATTTAATAGACCCTTTATTTTCTTCCTCTGACTCACGGCTACGTGGTTCATGGGGATATATTTGATCAGAATCAGTTTGTTGGAAATGATTTAATGTATTGTCCTTCAGTTCTATTCCTATCTCGTTCATAGTATCATTGATGTCGTTTTCATCAGCATCGATTTGATCCAATAAAGGGACATCAATCAACTTTTCATGTTCATCTACCGTATCGGAAATAGTAGTATCGTCGATTTTAGGATGATTAGTATCAATCTGTGCTAACGCAGGAACATGGTCAGGTTTTTCAATTTCTTCTCCTAATCCATTTAAAGTAGTTTCATTTATTTGGGAATTATTAGCATATACATGATCCAAAATTGGTACACGAACAGGCTCTGCATCCTCATAGAAAGCTATATCTTTCTTTACTTCCTGGTTCCCATTTTCAATAGCAAGAGTGGTCTTATCGTCAATTAGATCCAACTCTGAGGTCAGAAAATCTTCATGCCGGAACTCTCTTCGTTCAGCTATCATTTTCTTATCCATTTGAGACGTTTTTGAATCCCTTTGACTCAAACAATTGCCTGGAGAATAATTTTCTTCAGATATATTTACAAGATTGGTATCATCTACGACACTTGATTCGTCTATACTTGTTTGATCACCATATAAAGTTTCCAAGACTGGAAAAGTCATAGAATTGTCTTTTTCGTCTCTCTCTTCTGATACTTCATGAATAGTAGTTTCATCTAAAGTTGAAAGGTTATATAAAAGTGGCTTTGGTATTGGTTTTGGTATAGTTCCAAAATTAGTTATATCTTCTTTTCCAGATACATCATTATTATTTATATGACTGTTTTCTTCATCGACAAATTGATTAGGTATGTAGGACTCAGGAAGATGCCCATTTTTCGAAATTATTTCATCTTCAAGACATTTCACTGAATTTAATCTAATATTGTACTTATTTTCAGCTTCTTTTAACTTGAGTAACACAGTCTCGGGATCTTCTTCTGCAACAGTTTTGAATACAGGAACTTCATTAACATGCTCAACTTCAATTGTATAATCCTCTTGATGTGCCTCGTCTGAGGTTTCCATTTCAGAAGGACTTGTCCTTTCATATGCTTCATGTTTATTCGAGGGATTTTCTTTGCTATTGTTAGAAGAATCTTCATAATCTCGTTCTTCATCAGCTAATGAGCCTTCAGAAATATTTTCAAAATCATCAACTAATTGTATAGAATCATTGGAACTAGTCTCCTCTTTAAAAAACGACTCAGGTGCATGCGCCACTGTATCTGCTATTTCTTTACTTTCTTCTTCTATTCCTGAAAGGTTACCAGGTTGAATGTTGACATCTGTAGTATCATAATCAGCCGCATACCCACTAGTTAAATTTGTCGAATATTGCGGTAAGCCAAATTTATCATAGCTATCGGAGCCACGGGCTGTTATAAATGAGTTTTCATCCGTCATTTCATTAGATTCTTTGAGAACAGCTTCTGCCAAACCCATCAAATTACTGCCAGAAAGAGCATTGCCTTCGTCTGCTTCATCTACATTTCTATCTTCAACATGATTAGGGTACACCAGTGACATAAAGGTTTTTATCTTCAGGTGTTTTTCAGCCTCCAGATATATCTGATGATTCTCATCTTCATCCGGCTCGTTTTCATAGTTTCTTTCATTAATTATTCTATTATGAAGCATATTTTTCGAGTCTTCTTCGTATGTACGACTGAGTGCGTCAGATTCAGAGTTAGAGTCTTCTTCATTACTTTTATATGCGTCTTCTTCATCGCTATCTAGGATAATCACTTCATCATCGATTTCGTTATCCAGATTAGTATTTATTTTCAATTCAGTATCTATACGTTCATGTTCATCCATGCCTTCTTCTTCATGCTCAACTTCTCTATCTACATTTTGGTACTCATATTCTCCTTCATATTCATTTTGACTTTCATCTTCATCTTCATCTTCATCTTCATCTTCATCTTCATCATCATCATTATTATCACCTCTGTTACTATATTCGGAACTATATTCTGACAGTTCATCTTGATGAACTTTGTTGCTATTCATATAATGATCCAGTAACCTCGGTCTTCCATCTTTTATTTGGTATGTTACACCTTGGGAATGATTTATATTTATACTTCGATTCTCGTTCTTGTCTTCATTCTCATAGGAATTAGACGATTTATCCGAATTAGAGACCTCTTCATCCTCTGAAGAGACAATTTCAATTATGCCATCATCCAGATGTTCTTCGGATTCTATTTCAGGCTCATCTTTTGCCTCAACATTTTTAGAAATATCCATCAGATCAATTTCATCACTAACTGATTTATCAGCTTCATTCGGAACTTTATTATTTCTACCAATTTCATTTCGTTTATCCAAAATAGACCCTAGTTTCCTGAATGAATCGTCGAAAGGAATTTGCCTATACTTTTCTCTCAAGTCTTCTATATTTGTCTGATTTTTTAATTCTATAGATTCACGGTATTGCCGGCTTAGCGTACGTTTCATACGAGTATCTAAATCATCAATCCAAGATATCAAATCCTGTTGTTGATTAGAGCTGTCCAAGCTTGTTATTATTCTTGATTTCTCAGTCATTGTACTTTTGGTTGGGGTATTTATTTGAGACAGGACTGGAGTTTCCTGATTGTGCTCTTTAATAATTGGTTTCACCTTAAATGGTGATGGAAATTGATCTATTCCCATTGTTATATTGAAGAACTATCAACAATATAAAGATAATTAATAGCTATTAGTTTTTACATAGATAGAGTACGTTTGTATTGATATAATTAATTCGCAAATATAAACCATTGAACCCTGTACACGACTACAAAGTAATTACAAAGACTGTTAGATACACCTATTTATGCTACAGTGATTAGTGAAAAAGCAAGAATAACTCTTCCATCTCGTTATATTTATAATAATGGGCTAATTAATAATAGAAATCCCCCAAAACTTATTGATGGTGATTGTAAAAATGCCTTAGTGTTATTATATATATTTGAATATACAAGTAATAAATGCGCTATGCTTTACAAATAAGATTTAAAATGGGCTTTTGGCGAGCTCCAGTGTTATAAAATTACTCTAACAATTGTCAAAAATTTCATAGAGGGTTTTGATTCTATTAAATTTACCGATATTGTTGATTTCTCTTACTTGAAGATTTTTCAATGTCTTTAATTCAGATTCCAATAACAATTCCTCTTCGTTTCCTTTGACATCCTCACGTTCACACTTCTCTAATAAGATTTTATTGTCATTCTTAAACTGCTGTATGTTCTGTAATATATCCGCCATACAAAAAGTCAAGGAATTGTGTAAGAAATTATATGCGCTAAATTCCTTGTGTCTGAAAAGGTAAAATGTCTTAGAAGCAGCTCTATCAGCACTTCTGGGAACTTCTTGTATCTCAATCATATTGAGATTCATCAATTTAAAGAGTTCATTCCTAACAGTCTTATCTTTCAATAAACTGGAATTGGATAAGGTTTTCTCATCAGCCAATTTCAATGACTTAAGGCATCTTAAAATTCTGAAGGCATCTAAACCTAAGGTTGTTTTTATTAATGTGTCGTAATTAAATTGCTTTACATGCTTCATTAAATCAGTATATGGTACAGTGTATGTACCAGGGGTAATTTCAATTAAGAAAGGTATTACCCCGGATGATAATAATTTCAAATGGTGGTTGATTAGAGAAACCGAATGAGGTTCTGAATTGTCGGTATTATGCATATCAAAGTCAATGTTAACCTCCAGTACACCAGAGTCAAGTTCAAGGATTAAGTTACTAGTGCTATCTTCTGTTTTAATTTTTTTGGAGTTCAGATCTTGTATCTCATCGTTGACTCTTTTCTTAGGATTGAATGTCGGCTTCAAGAAATTATGGGTTAAGATGGAATTTCTTAAATCCAATTCCTTAGGAGTAATTTTCACCAAGTCCTTCACATTAAATACTATTTTTTTATCATCAACTAACAGATTTTCAATAGAGTTTACAAATAACCGTTCTTCTACTGGATCATTTATCAATCCAGATATTTTCAAAAAGCTATGTCTCAAGTCCGGGGAATTTTGTTCGATTAATTGTAGAGCACATTCGTAGACCTTTGAAGTTAATATACCAATTCTTGCTTTGGCTAAGTTTGTCAATTGTTCTGTTCTACGGTGCTTTTCGAACCTGGACAAATTGAATGCAATGACCAAATTTGGGGACAATTTTTTGATTCCATTTTCAATCTGATACAATTCTTTGGCGCTGTTACCGGATTCTAATAAATTAGTAAACTTGAGCTTTGTTTTATCCTTTGCTTCATTAACCCTCTTGATCTCACTTACAGTGGTCGATCTAGGCGTGTTTTTCAAAGTCTCTTGGTATAATTGGTTCCATAAATCGTCTATTGGTTGGAAATTGGATAACTGTACTCTGCGTAACCAACCATCGCTGAATAGTTTTAAAAGCAAGTTTTCTTTGTTGAAAACAATGTCTGGGTCCTCAATATTTTGTAAATAATCTTCTATTTTCATATGACCTACTTCTATGATATTCTGTATGATTTCAGCTGATTCATCACCATATGTTAATTTAATATGGTTAATGATATCTCCACTATGCAAGAATATCAACAATCCATTCTCATTAAAGCTGTAGAAAACTTGTTTTGAAGAATCTTCTTTCCAGTATGAAATACAACCTAGTTGAATCAATGAGACTAATGTAGATTTGACTAGCTTGAGAGGAACTTCAGATCTATGACTAAGGTCTTTAGCAGTTAATCTTCCATTCGATATTAATGTAGATACGATTATAGCAGCAACTTCACCTAAATGTGTTTTTGCTAACGTAGTATACAAATACGATTTCGCCGACTGCGTTTTTGCAGAATCAGGAACCACAGCATTCATCGTAGATTGAAATAAACCGCCTTACTTATTACTTCGTCTTGCAAATCACTATAATCGTGGTCTTGATGTCTGCTTGAAAAAAAAAGTAGACCAAAAATTTATGTGCAGACTAACTCAGCTATGAATAAATTTCGGCCAAAGATATGAGAAGGGAATAGTTAAGAAACAGCTTTACAGAATACTATGTCGTCGTTGAAAAGATGCTTGAAAGAAGCAAAAAGTTCAATTGAACAGAATGATCCAGAGAGTGCTCTAGAAGCTGTAGAAGAAGCACTTGAATTTGATACTGAAAATTATTTTGCCTATATATTCCAGGGAAAATCATACCAGCTTTTAAATGACAACGACAAAGCAATAAAGTCTTTTGATAAGGCTACTAGCTTAGAACCCGAGAATTTATTAGGCTGGAAAGGGTATTTCCAGGTAGCTAAGGCACAAACTGATTATGACCTCTTTTTTCAGGTTTTAACGAAGATAATTGAACAACAAATCAACCAAGGAATCGGCATTGGAGAGACATTAAAAGATACAAGAAACTACTTAGAGCATAATAAATATAAAAGCAACCCAGATTTATACGAAAAGTATTTAAGAAATATAATACCTGGATCAGAATTGGGGGATTTAGTGGGATCAGAATTAGGCAAGGCCGAAGATAACTTGAAAAATTTGATTGATCTTTTAAGAAGGAAGGAAAACGATACAATCAGCCGTACTTTATCAAAAGAGAAAATGAGATTCCCTCGTGTTCTAACAGTAGATCAAAAAAACTACTTGAATAAAGTTACATGGTCAATACATGAAAAGGCTGGTTTATCACCGATATACGAAATGTTCTTGAATATATGTAATAATGATGAGTTAAGGAAACCAATTCAGGAGGAGTTTTTGAAATATAAGTATGAGCTACTTAAAGTTGCACCCGAAAAAGGTAGTCTTTTGGAAGGTATTAAAGACCTTATGGAAGGCATGATTATCAGCAAAACAACTTCCTTATTTTGCTGGACTTTATATTTAGATTGGGTTGATGTACAAGATTTGAATCAATTAGAGAAGGATAAAATAATATTCTTCTTGAAAAATTTTCATAACGAAGGACTAGGAATGATGCTATATTCATTTTTGATGAGTGATATATCTCCATTCGATAAGACAGACATAATAAAAGAATTAACTGTCATAACTAAGAATAAAAAATTAAATGATAGAATGAATAATGATAAGCTTGAAGAAGTTGATGATGAAGCTGAAGCGAAATTATTGGAAAAGGTGCAAGAATCTGAAGATAATGAGACTTTTGATAATACTCTATCACCAGATCAAGTACTTAAGCTAATGTTAGAGGGTTATCAGAGATGTAATAATTCTGTATTGGCTAACCGTATAATATGCCGTTACTATATCTATTTGCGTGAATATGACCAAGGTTCTGAAAAATGTCGTCAAGCCATTAAAATATTGGCTGACTTGCAAAGAAACCTAGGTGTCAATCTTGTAAACTCACGAGAAGATTTACTTTGTTCTTTAGCAATTATTTATACATATTATGAAGCTCCAAAGAATTACTCGAGGGCTTTACAATTGTACGACCGTATATTGGAAAGTAATGAAGGTAATGTGAATGCAATTATCGGAAAAGGGCTAATTTTGATTGAAAAGAATGAACCGGTCATGGCAAAGGAACTTTTACAAGATGTTCTTAAACATCACCCTTCAAATAACCTGGCACTTATGGAATTTGGCTGGTGTGAAATTAAATTAGGTAATTACTTGGATGGGAGAAAGGCTTTAATTAATGCTCTAGAAAAAATACAAGGTATGGACTTGAACAGTCGGAAAACTCGAGCACATGTTCATTGGAGAATTGCAAAGGGCTACCTTTTGGAGAATAAAGAGAGTAAAAATATAGATGAAGCTTACGATCACTTAATTAAATCATTAAAGGATTCTCAAAATCATGCTCCATCTTACACCTTACTAGGAATTCTTTATAAAGAATATTTTAATGACTTTCCTCGTGCTCAAAAATGTTTTTACAAATCTTTTGAGTTGGATGTAGCTGAGATTGAAGCGGCGAAGTATTTGGTCGAGGACCTCACGGCAAAGAATGACTGGGATATTGCTGAAATTCTTTGTAAGAGGATTGTTCAATCAGAAAGATCAAGAAGGACTTTATTGAGCAAAACATACCAAGATGAGGATAGATCATGGCCGTACAGAGTATTAGGATGTTCTGCATTAAATAAACAAGATGATGCAAAAGCTGTTGAATGGTTTCAAACCGCTCTTCGTATGGCCGCTATGGATACTCAATGCTGGCTTGGACTAGGTGAAGCCTATTATAATTGCGGTCGATTAGATGCAGCCAGCAAGGTTTTCCGCCATACTTTGCAAATTGGAGAAGGTTCCTGGATCGTCAAATATATGTTAGGTCTCATAACGTGTGAAATGGGTGAATTTGATGAAGGCCTTCTATATTTAGAGGAAGCTTTGAATGAGAAACCCGAAGAGGAATGTATTTTGAATGCTATTTATGAATCTATGATAGAAAATGCGAACAAATTGATTGCCGGTGGGTTTTTTGGAAGAGCTATGGAATCTATTTCTAAGGCAATTCATTATATTTCAAAAGCTTCAAAAGTAAATAAGTTGTCGCAAAATATGTGGAAATCGTTGGGACAATGCTTGAGGGTATTTTTGGTTATACAAGGGCGCGCGGTTATATTGCCTTTAGACCAATTGAAAGGTGTGTTCAAAGGTATTGATTTAACTTCGAGCACTAATCAATTACTACAAGAATTGGTATTAATTGATGAAGATGTAAGTCTTGAAAAAGCAGAGAGCTTGTTTAAATCTGAAGAATATACAGAAAGTATTTCTATCTTTATTATACTAGCTGCAAAGGCTGCAATTTCCGTTTTACCTGTCAAAGTTGGAAAGTTACTTATATCAATAGTTTACTACAATTTGGGATTGGCTTATTTAGAGAGCTTTAACCTTACTGATAAAAGTAGTTATCGAGAATCAGCTATCAAATGCTTTAAAAAAGCCATTCAATTAGAATCGAATAATGCATTGTTCTGGATTGGATTGGGTAATTCATACGTTTCCTCTAATCCTCAAGTTTCCCAACATTGTTTCATCAAAGCTACATCATTAGAAAGTCGAGATGGTGATATATGGACTAATTTGGCTGCATTGTACTTAAGATATGGAGACTCAGAACTTGCACAACAAGCATTTGCAAGAGCGCAGTCTGTGGCACCACAGAATTCACAGCCATGGCTAGGAAATGCGTTGGCTGCGCAAGCATGCGGAGAAGACGTAAAAGCATCGAGCTTGTTTACTCATGCGTACGTTTTATCAAACGGAAGGTCTCCTTTAGCTCAGTTATTATACGGTTTATCCATCATCGATAAAAGAATTGGTACATCAGGAAGCGATCCAAGAGATATCGAAACAGCTCAAGAGTTTAGTATTGCTAATTTTGCTATGATGAACTACCTTAAATTCTCTCCAGAAGACGAGACTGGATTAAAAGTCGCCTTGGTAATTGCTGAGAGATGCAAGAATTATGATGCAGCTGTGAAAATAGGTGAAAAACTCTGTGCTCTCCTAGAAGCAAGGTATGAGAAAACTGAAAGCCAAGTGGCCTTAAGTGATTATGCCAAAGCTAAAAGTCAAGTTTCGAGAATATATTTGGGATTATCAGAATATGAGAAGGCATTGGAAAACGCACAAGTTGTGTTAGATATTTTTGAAGATGAAAACGATGTCAATGAAGATCACAGATCATCTATACTTTCATCAAGAATTAGTATCGGATTGTCGTTTTTCTTAAACGATCAATTTGATGAAGCTCTTGAACAATTACAGTTAATTTTGGCTGATTATAGCGATTCTGCTAGGCTCATTACATTGACAGCTCAAATATTGAATGCTTTTGGTACTGAAGATACCAAGCAAGCAGCTTTGGACCAGTTGTTCTCTTATATTGAACAACTGGGAGCGTCATTAATTGTGATATTAACACTTGGTGCTATTTCGATAGTCGACAACTTGAATGATTACTTCTCTGCGATCAAGGATGAATTAAAAAATCTTCCATTAGACGAATTGACAAAGGATTCGTTTAAAATAGTTCCTACATTACTATCGGAGATAAATTCTAGACTTGATTCTACGAACCAAGATCAAATTTGGCAACGTAATGCAATATTATTTCCGCTGGATTACAGTGTTTGGAAGAATTTGAATAATCAAATGGCCTTAGCTATTGCTTCATTAAGAGAAACCAAGATAAATGCTGTGGATTTGTCAAAGTCATATATAAAGATTGGAGAATTACGTCATATTCAGAGAGGTTTAATTATACACCCTGGTAACGAAATAGGTAGAAAAGCTTTGAATGGTTGCTTCACGTAAGTGAGCGTTGTAGCATAATTTTGCATCACGAGAAAGAGAACAACCCGATAAGGTTTATTTACCATAGTTAACACTTTTACAGGGGCTTTCATTAAAATTAGAGGTCTTCTATTAATATATATAATATACATTGTATATAATAAAACACAGTATTCAAATCGATTGATCGGGCAACTAATAAATTTATAATTGATTTATTTGGGTGTCTTCGAAATTATTGTATGGAAATATTGAATCACACCGAATGTCTTACATCTCAATAAACATTTAATTATATAAAACAATCAATACTAAGAGCTGGTATAAACACAATATTACAAGCTCATATTGATATTTGGCCCCAAGCAAACTCTAAGGAGTTAATTTTGTTAATACAGAATGGTTTCCCCCGGACAAAATGACTTATCGACTGATAAAGGTTTGATCGATCCTTTTGTCAAAAAACAGAATGCCAAGCTAGTACAGGTAATTCAGAACTTCTTTAGCAAGTCGGTTCAGATAGTTCTACAGTCGAGGATACAATCAGAAGGCCATAATAACGAAGATCGGTTGAAGGTAGGAGGCGGTGCTGTGAATCATAATACAAGCTCAAAAATCAACAAATGGTTTAATTTGCATATGTATAATGATAATTTGCCGAAAGAGGAGCTTAAGTTATGGAAAAATGTCAATGATGTATCCCAGATGCCGCCCATGATTATTGAAGTATACTTGGATTTAAGACAATTGACTTCTAGGCAAACCGTGGTATTGCGGGACGATAACGGTAATCCATGGACAGTGGCGAAGGGTGGATCGAAAAAGCACGAAGTCGTTCTAGAAAGATGGCTTATTGAGTTTGATGCTAATATTGTTTCCGGTACTATAGTAGATGAATTGCCATTGATTTACAAACAGGCAATTATATTGTTTCGAAGTCTTTATGGCTACACGAGGCTCATGCCGGCATTTAAATTAAAGAAAAGTTTGAATAAATCAAATTTAAATATAGGATGTAAAATTCTTGATGGTAAACAGCCTATTAGCTCGAAAGGTAGGATTGGTCTTTCGAAGTCAATTATCCCCCACCAGATGTTGACTACCGAATCACACATGAGTCACAAGCATTTCTTGCCTATACAGACCACTTTGGGTACACTCAAGATTTCTATTGCATATAGGAATCATCATGAATTTTCACTTCATGATAATGAAGAGTTATTATCTACTCATTTCATCAATATTGATGATAATAAGGATGCAGACATAATCCTAACTGAAACCGAATCTAAGGAAGAGTTAAGTATTGAAAGAGAATCAACTAATGAAGATTTAAATAAACTAGAAGATGATGATGCTGAGAGTAGCCGTGAACATCTCCAATCTGAGGAGCCAGACCAATCATTAGAGCAGGATGCCAAACATATAAGCGGCTCTCATAAGAAATTCTCTATATCAAATAATGCGTCTATGTCTCTTTCGCCTTGTTCATCTGGTCCTCAAACTGTAAAGGAAGATTCATCTTATAAAAAGCCATCGACGAATACACCTCCGATCGTATCACAGCGGCCAACTATAAATCCATTCAAAGTTGGGTCTATCAGTAGTTCTCCTCCGGCGACGACAAATTTCGGAGGATCCTCTTTAGAGAGAAAAGTGTCGATCACGAGTAATAAATCAGCATCAAATGCATCATTGGCCGCTATGTTACGAAATCCAAGGAGCAGTACTTCTTCAACCAACACGACTGCCAACATTCCCATTGCAAATAATAATTCGAATAATCAATACAATTCGGCATTTCCTCGTTCTGTTTCCTCTTCACATGGGTCTAACTTGGCCCATGATAATGATAACATTATTGGGTTTTCAAATCCAGATAATACTTCAAATACACCACGATTCTCATCATCATTTGGTTCCAGGGCTAGCAGAAGGTTTTCTAACACAAGTGGTCGCCAGAGTAGCTTACCATCTAGTAACTTGAATGATACATCGCTCTTGGCTACAAGTGCTGGACTGGCTTCATCTGATGCTCCAATGAGTGGACTCTACATAGATGATGACATAGGTGATTTTGTACGGATGATTGATAGCAAATCTGACCTAAGATTTTCAAGTTATAATTCAAACAATGATTCTAAGATTTTGTATAATCAAGGTTCAAACAGTCAGATAGATGCCTTGAATAAATTCCAAATGTTGAAGAATCAGCATCAGCAATTAAGTGATAGTGTTAGTGCCAGCTTAATCTTGCATCATAACCAACTCAGTGGAAGCAGACCATCAAGCAGAAAATCTTCACATTCTATTCACTCGCCACCCCCTTCGTTACCATCAGGTTCTTATGATAATTCACATTTACCATCCATTAATTCCAAATTAAGAGAAAACAGTAGCACCAGTGGATATGAAGATGATAATGGTAGAGATTCTGGTGCCCCCTCTTCAAGAAAAGATAGCTTTGATTATACAACTAATAGCAACACGACATTCTTGAAAAATCCAATTGTTAATAAGTTGGTATCATCCCCAGTAACCTCAACAATGCCTATTCATTCGTCTTTACATAAAACTAATAACGAGCCAGGTGTTATCTCAGGCTTGGCTACTACGCCTTCTATCTATAACGATCGCCGTCAAATTCATTATGAGAGTGTATTTGATGATGATGATGATGATGACTATGCGACTAATGGCAGAGACAACCGCAATCAAGACGATAGTCTAAAATTATATCTCACCAATAAGCTTGCAAACGCATCTAAATCCAGCACCAACTCAAGAAGTCTTAAATCTTCTTCTAATCCTCCGAATATTGGTGATGACGATGATGATGATTTATTATTTACTATGAGTGACATGAATCTTGCTAAACATTGAGATTTATAACCCCCTATATATATATATATATATATATGCTTCGTTTAATAATATAATCTGAATATGGTACTCTCTATTTAGTATTTACAATACTTTCTACCTTATCTATAGTACTATATTAGCGAGCTTCAAATGGGAAAGTGTGGAATTCGCGATGTTACCCCAGCAAAAGTCTTCTTCCGGGAATTGTTTTCAAGGGAACATATTATAGAGTATTGTAGTATAAAGAATATCTATGAATAAATAATGTATTCACTCGTTCAGGGAAGGCTTAATTACAGTCGGCTCAAAGTATTGACATATATTCCTCGAAATCTCTTTCACTATTCAAATAGGTTGAACTTACAATCCCCATTAGAGGCTTACAACTCCAAAGTGGAAGAAGGAAGGCTAAATGATGACCCATATCAAAGAAAAATCATCACTAATTTATCCAAACTACATGACAAGTTAGCAGATTATGTTCCACCAAAAGTAGAAACACCTACTATAAGTGATTTGAAGCCAAAGATAGGTTTACGAAAAATAATTGGATCGTTTTTCAGTAATTCAAGTAATAATAATTCATCTAGTCTACCACCTGAGCATAATATGAAAGGTATATATCTTTACGGAGATGTTGGATGTGGTAAAACTATGTTGATGGACCTATTCTACGTTACAATTCCTGAGCATTTGACCAAAAAAAGACTTCATTTTCATCAATTTATGCAACATTTACACAAGAGATCACATCTGCTTAAATTGGAACACAATCACGAAGAGTTGGATGTCATACCCTTATTGGCTGCAGAGATTGCTCAGGAATCAACAATACTTTGTTTCGATGAATTTCAAGTCACAGACGTTGCAGATGCAATGTTGTTGAGAAGGTTGATGATGTTATTATTGAGTCCAGATTACGGTGTCATCTTGTTTGCCACCTCTAATAGAGCACCAGATGATTTATACATTAATGGGATCCAAAGGGTGTCATTTATTCCTTGTATTCAACAGATAAAGAGACAAACTAGAGTCATTTATTTGAATTCTCCTACAGACTACAGAAAGCTTCCTAGACCCATTTCTTCTGTATATTGTTTTCCAAAACCAGGGGTAAAATACTTATCCAAAGTACACCAAGCTAACTGCAAAAAGCATATTCAGCAGTGGTATGAATACTTCAATAACGAAAATGACAATAAGGATGTACACACTGATTTCACATTACTGGTATGGGGCAGAAAGTTGAACGTTCCTAAAAGTTCCTTTCCTTATGTTGCGCAATATACTTTTGAAGAATTATGTGGGTGTCCAATGGCCGCAGGTGATTATTTAACCTTAGCTAATTCATTCCAATCTTTCATAATTTCTGATATTCCATATTTAAGCATCGACGTCAGAGATAAAGTCAGACGGTTCATTATATTTTTAGATGCCGTATACGATGTGCACGGAAGATTAGCTGTGACCTGTGCTGCACCATTTAAGGATTTATTTGTAGAACCTGAAAATTTGATGAAGGACAATTTCCTGTTGTATAAGAAGCAACAAGACATGGGTAAAGAAGAGACTTTCCAGGACGACGAATTAGTTGTCAAGCATGGGTTTGACAAGAGCATTGCAAAGAAGGCTTCTATGTTTGCAAATGATGAAGAAAAATTTGCTTTTGCCAGAGCTTTATCGAGACTTTCGCAAATGAGTACCACTGATTGGGTTGATAATGTTAGAAGTATTTGATTTTAGACTAGATGCATATTCATTTAAAAAAATAGCTTTCTTGTCCCTCTTTAATGTACTCTTACAGTATAATATTAGACTATTTATAACTATAATCCTCCACTGTATCCCCCACATATATCAATGTTCCGTGCCTTCATTAGCTTGGTGTAAGGATGTCAAAGAAAAGGTAATAGTAAAGTATACCAAAACCCTCGTATTCTCTAAGATGACATTTTGGCTCAATTCTTATAAGTAGCACATCTTAACGGTACATAGAGGTTTTACATTTATATTCGTATGAGTATTAGTTTCCTCTATGGTTGCTGGAATTTCCATTCATGATGTGAGAAAAATACACATTGCATATGACGTTTCTATATAACATCGTCCTACTTTGTAACTAGAACTATACATAAACAGTTGCACAGAATCTCCTCTGCCATAAATTGCCTGTAAACTATCCTTACCCAGGGTGTACCCTAAGGCTGGCAAAATATTTCAATTTGCAATGGCTAATGGCTGGATGTAATATTGACGTGCATGCACCGCATCTTATTGTTCGTGTATTGACCAGCTCGTTTCATTTGCAATTGTTGCTTTGTTTACAGTGGTAAGCACCTTCATAATCATAACGATATAATAAACGATTCTCTGATTAAACCTAGTTTAAAATTCCTATCAGAAAGGTTTTGTATACTAGTTGATTATTCTTTGAAACAAATCAAAAAATCGTGCAGTTTTTTTAACATCTATCGCTTATTCACTCGCTTTTCGTATACTACGTGGTAGTTTGATTCCTGAATCAAACATTGGATTGAATTTACAATCATAAGGGACAGAAGTTTGATTAGCTGTTTACTAAAAACATATCTGAATATCGCTTTTTTTTTAAGTATATTGCTAATAATATGAATCACGCAAATCATTCACAATCTTCGTTAAATGATAACAACTATTACGATATTTCTATCGGCAAAAATGTGTCGGGAAATAGCATGAATGGAAATAAGTCGTTTCCGTCAGTTTATCCTCCTAGAAGAGTTGGTTCATTAAGCTCGTTACTAACTTTAAATGAATCCAAAAGACCAGGCGATTATTATATTCAAAAAATGAGCAACAGTTCGATTAACCTAACAGGAGCCAACTCAAAATCAAAGCATGCGCTCAACGTTGCTAATAGACCTAAATCTGGTGAATCTATACTATCGTTGCAATCGAATTATTCCGACGAGACTTCGCTGGCAAACTCGTCCCAATTTGATGTGCCAGATTCAAGGTTAAGCTCGTTGACAAGCAACTCTCTTATTTCCCCAAGTCAGTCACCATCTCATAATCTGTTTTGTGCTAATAATAATTCCAGTGCAAATACTAGTGGCTCCACTGACTCTAATGATAAAACTAATGACAAAATTAATGAAGAAAATGAAAATGAGGATGAAAGCAACGATCAAATTAATTCATCTTTATCAACACTAACTTTGAAAAACAAAAGTATTGACTCCAGCTCTGATCTTTCATATAATCAATCACCTTCGACAAGTCAAGTGAGCAGGCCAAGATTAAAGGCATCGTCAACAACAAATGTCATCAAACAAAGACCCCCAAAACTTCAGACAATAAAGTCTGCTACTTCCTTACAAAGAACCAAAACTAAGTTTCTCAGTGCTAAAGAAACTAAGGAAAGACAACAATTACGCAAAAAGCTTTATGATGAGAATGACGATGACGACGACATACTAGCCAATGATCTTGATATTTTCAATGTTCCAGTTATTAAAAACCACGCTGAATTATACATCAATAAGAATTCTTCGAAGTATTTATCTCGCCATGACTTAGTAACTGATGATAGCAAGTATAATGTGAATACGTCAACTGAAATGAAGCCTTGCCCATTACCTGGTAGATTAAATTCAACTTCTGATATTACTCGAAGCTCTAATATAAGATCTGATATCTCAGATGATAGTATCTTGGAAGAAAGTGAACATTCATTTTCCTTTAGTACAGATAATGATGGTGAAATTTCTCAAAATATTTCAAACTTTTATAATCAAAGGTCGGAATCATTTTCAAAATTAATGAAAATGACTAGAGAACAGGATATGATATATAAACTTCCAAATTTTATAAAGTCTCAATCTTCCATCGAAGATATCAATTTAATTTCGCCTGAGAAAATAAACTGCTTGGATCAAACCAGACCGATTAATCTTCCCCCAAAAAATAACACTGATAAATCGAAGCACAATAAAGAATTTAAACGAGTATTAAATAATTACGAGAACAATACAAAATTAGCCAATGAAACAAGGAAGAGAATCAGTGAATCAATAGTTAATCAACAACAACAATGGTTTAAATTAATGATGAGTAGTAAAAAAGAGTTCAACAAGAAGTTAACAAGTGATAAAGCTATGGTTAGAAAATTATCGTGGGAATCCAATTGTCCTGATAAGTTTAGATACGACTTTTTTATGAATGCACTTTCAAATGATGATGACCAGACCATTACGAACTTGAAAGATTCATTCCAGGCATCCCAAGAGAAATATAGTAACTTATCTCATTCTATTAAAGTTAATAAGGATATTGAGTTTAATAATGTCATAGAATTAATTTTGCAACGACCACTATACGATTCGATTATGAAAGAATTACATGAAAATATTGAAGTCAATTTCAATTTAGATGATTTTAAGAACAACCTTAGACATTTGCTTTATATTAAATCGTTATCCGAAAATGGTTTACGAAAGCAGGATGAAATTTTCTTGATTCCATTCTTTTTAATCTTATTCCAGAATGGAAATACAATGCAAGAAATCTACGTATTGATTGAGTTAGTTAATCATAATGTTTTGGATGATGAATTTTTGAAAGAATTGAATAAATCATTGGGTGCTTGGACAAATGTTAACAATTTTTCCTCCTCAAGCATGTTATATAAATTCCTATACAAGTTCAACAATCCGAAAGAATTTGAAAATTTAAATTCCATTCGTTTCTTTGAAATCCTTATTCAAATTAACGATAAATTGCCATTGAGTTTATCCGCCCCTTCGACTCCAATAGTTAGTCAATCAGGGCAATTTTCATTTACTAGTCCAAAAACTAATGGCAGTGAATCTAATAATTCTTCAAAAACAAACTCGATCGACCAGATGAATGACTTGAATATACAGAATGCATTGAACTCGTCGTCTTATAATCTAATTTTGAAGTTTCTTCAGTTAATTATAGTTTATGCACATTCTAAAAAGACAAAGAGTAAAAATAATTTAAAGGTTTTTCAAAGTTTCCTTATGATTATCTTCCAATACTATCACATAAACTGGAATAATTTTAGCGAGTTAGTTAAATTGAATAGATCAATTAAACTAAATAATAGTGCTGATCAATCTGCCAATTTAGATAGCTTTGCTGACAAATGGAAAGATGTTTTCAAACGATTTTAATTAATAGAAAGATAATAAAAAGAAAAAAATCTTTCTATGACTACTGGGTTTGGTATATATATAATTTTTAGTTCTAGTATTTATTATGTCTGTTAAATGTATAAATTTATATTGTACATATTGTTACATATCCATATCTAATTCTATAGAATCGGGATTAATTTCTTCCTTAGACTCAGACATGTTAATGGAGGATACTTTGGGTCCCTCAGAGGACTTTACAAATCCCATTGGGTTCAAAGAATTCCTCAAGATAACATCATTTTCAAATTCTGTGACAATTTTTCTCTTATATCTAAGCATATCTTTGAAGGTAGATTCAGTACCGTGGCTTAATTCAAATGTTTCCCAGGTATTCCATACTGGTTCTAACAAAGGACTTTGAGGGTTAGATAATTGACACACAAATTTAAATAAAGATCTGACCCGATTAAATTCCATTAGCTCAGTTTCAAAGTTGATAAATTCCCTTGCTAATTGAATCAAACTAGGCAATGGTAATTGGGTGTCTTTGAGTGATTGCTCATAAATCTTTCTAGTCTCATTAGAGTCATTAAGCTTGAGAACTTTAGATATCAAAATTTGATAAATGTCAAACTTGTCTTGAAGTATGGTATCCTTTTCTGTCTTTGTATAGGAGTCCTGTTTATAACCATCTTCCAATTTACTCAATCCTTGTTGTAATATTTTAATTGATTTGGTAATCCACCCTTTACTTTGCTCATATTGAGAGTATAACAAATATACAGATTTGCTTAAGTTGGCAGGGCATCCCTTATAACCCTCTATAGAGGATTCGTTTAAGCATTGTTCGAATAAATCTCTAATTCTCTCAATATTTACATCGTGTTTTATTATCTTCGAAAGGTATATATTCCAAATTTCGAATTTAATCTTGGTATCTTTAAATATCTTCAATCCAATTTCATAAACAGAGAATGACCGTTCGTAAAAATTCCAATCTTCCAAAAAATTTGCAAAATTAATTATAGTTAAGGGAGTAGCAATTTTGAGTTCAATTGTTTTATTATATGCATTGATAACCTTTTCAATCTCATCAGTCTGATTATTGTTCTCTATCATTGACTCTAATAAATCCAAATAAAATGACCATATTTTAATGGACTTACGAACTCTTATATGAATATCAATAGAAGGATCACTGTAATCAAACTTGACAAGTTCTGAAGTACATATATTCTCAATAATTTCAATAGCTTTCTTATCGTCGTTATGTTTCACGAAGAGTTCACTCCATTCAATATATAAAGTTGCAAGATCATCTGGTGATTGAAATTGGGATTTTACAGATTTTGAGAAAATAAGGTTTGCTGTCTTTACATCATTCTGTGAAGCGTAAACATTTGCGTAATTAACCCATAGGTTAGGCAAGGTGTTTTCTTTATTATTGGAGAAAGAATGAGCTTTCAAAGGATTAATGGTTCTCAATGCAGCTGCGTAAGTATCAAGCATCATGTTGATATTTTTTTCCTCCTTGAAAAGTTCTATTTTTTTAAACCATTCATCCAAATTATTCACATCTTGTCTTAACATCATGTCATTCAATAAATGTGGTCTATCATTTATTAATTTTTCAAAAGCAATCATTCTCATATCCAACTCATTATTTAAATCACTATCTTCACCTAGTCTTTCTAGTTTTTCACTCATATTGGATAAAATGTTTTCTTCGAATTCAGTGTATGAATCGAATATCATAGTAAAATCTTTAACTGAAACACATGTTTTCAACCCTTCATCAAAATAATATCTAGCCTTAAAAAGATTCTTACGCTTGATAAAATAAAATGTCAATTTTAAGTAAAACTTACCTATTTGGTCTGGAAATTTTTGTAATCCATCCTTGATTAATTTTTCAAAGAAGTAGTCAAGTTCATTATAATTGACAGTACCTCGTTTATTTTTTGAAACGGAGTTTACTAGCAAGTCGATATATTCAACCCACAACTGTAATGGTGACTTAGATAATCCAATAAACTTATCAGTATGCTGTAAAATATGCTGGAATAAGTTGGATGCCTCTTTAACATCACCAAACTCTATCAACTTCGAAATTATGTCATCTACAGTTATTCCTAGTTCACCCTCTTGCTCATTATTTAATCCTTGAAGTGACTCGGGAGTAGCATATTGCAAATACTTCAAGTAAACCTTGACTCCTGTCATCCCTCCAACATCATCTGCAAATCGAATATACAATGGCCATATTAAATGATGTTGACTTATTGGCAAGTTATATAAACATTCGTTGAACTTTCTTCTTAGCAATGTTATTTCATAAGGTTGTTTCTCAACTAGAAAATCAAGATATTTAATCCATAACATTGGTGCTCTGTTGAGTAATTGTAGCGATCTTTCGAATATCACATTCACTTGAACTATCTCAGATTTACTCTTATAGCTATTCGAGTTCTGCATTTCTTGCAAAACTATGTCGATATACAACATCCATAACTTGTATGATCTTGGAAGTTGTTTAACTGCTCTCTCTAAAATGAATACTCTGCTTCGAAATGTACATGATGATGCCGATGATTTAAATCTGTAATATCTCAACCAATTTGATAAATCATTAGGATTTTTCGCTAATTCTTGTTCGTATGGAATATCTTCTTCCTTAACTAATTCCCCTATATCCCATATCGATCCAGACATACTGTAGCTTTATTTATGTGGTCCTTTTTCACTATTTAATGTCTTCTCTTATCAAGTATTTACCTACAATTCTCAAATTACACAAAACAGATTTCTTCCAAATTGTGAATTTACTCTCCTTTTAATAAACTGGATAGCTAAACATTGTTAATCAATTGAAAAGATACGTATTAGATATAACAGTTGATCATGTCTGGTGCTGGAAATAGAGAACAAGTGTTCCCCACCCGTATGACTTTAGGGGTAATGAAGGGTAAATTGAAAGGTGCTCAGCAGGGACATTCGCTTTTAAAGAGAAAATCCGAAGCGTTGACCAAAAGATTCAGAGATATCACCCAAAGAATCGATGATGCAAAGAGAAAGATGGGTAGAGTAATGCAAACTGCAGCTTTCTCTTTAGCAGAAGTGCAATATGCCACTGGTGATAATATCTCATATCAGGTTCAAGAGTCCGTACAAAATGCCAGATTTCAAGTCAAAGCCAAGCAAGAAAACGTTTCTGGTGTTTACTTACCAACATTCGAAAGTCACATTAATGAAGATATCAACGATTTTAAGATGACTGGTTTAGGTAGAGGTGGTCAACAAGTTCAAAAAGCTAAAATGGTGTACACTAAGGCAGTGGAGACCTTGGTTGAATTGGCCTCATTGCAAACCGCATTTATAATTTTGGATGAAGTTATTAAGGTCACCAATAGAAGAGTTAATGCCATTGAGCATGTTATTATTCCTAGAACTGAGAATACTATCAGTTATATTAACTCAGAATTGGATGAATTGGACAGAGAAGAGTTCTATCGTTTGAAAAAAGTCCAGGAAAAGAAGCAAGAGGCTGCAGCAATTACCGAAGCCGAAGAAGCAGAAAGTAAAACCAAAACTCTGCAACAAATTGATGAGGCTGAGGTCGAAAAGGAAGTCGCTGGTTTGGATATTAAGGCACATGGTGAGGAAGACCTATTAAAAGAAACTGAAGATGATGTTATATTCTGATATTTGTATATATTAGCATTATTTTCAATTCATATACTTCTTTTCCTGCTCTAAATTTATTTACACCTTCATACGATTTCAATATATACATTAGTCCGCTAGATACTGTGTCGTAATTTAAACCCACATGATGAAGTTGTTGAACATCTTGAGCCACAATTATATATCCGAAATGTATATTGAGATGTATATTATATACAAGCTTATGGTATCTCAACTGTATGCTGTCTATTTCTCGGAATAATTGGTTCGTTTTCAGCGATCATTGTTCCGTTATCTTTTACACAACCGAACATGGTTCCCGAGAAAAGATTTTACGAGGTTTTACGGCTGCTTTTACCAAACACCGGATGATTAGGTTACTAAAAATATGCTAATATTGACTGTACATTTATTATCTAATACAACTATACATTTCATACATAAAATTCTAGTACATCGTCTATGGAGCAGAGTAACCACCATCGACTAATAAGTCCGATCCTGTAGTGTAAGTAGACGCATCGGATGCAAAATATAAGTAAGCACCAACTAATTCTTGTGGAAGAGCTTCTCTTCCTAATGGAATTAATTGCCACCACTTAGCCTTGACATCGTCCGGAACGAAGTCGGAAATTTCTGTGGCAATATAACCAGGTGAAATGGTGTTAACTCTAGCGAATGGGGCCCATTCGACAGCTAATGACTTACTCAAGTGCAAAACACCGGCCTTTGCGGCGTTGTATGGAGCTTGCAATTGTGGAACATTCACAATGTGGCCAGACATTGATGCTGTGAACACAAGCGAACCCTTACCATTCTTCTTGAAAATCTTTCCGACAGCCTTAGCGCAATAGTAGACACCACTCAAGTCCAAATCTATAACCTTCTTCCACGAATCATATCCTTCAACTTCAATACTTCTACCTTCTGTCCATGGAACACCGGCATTGGCAACGAAAACGTCAATGGTACCGAAATCCTTTTCAATTTGTCCAATTACCTTTTCGACGTCTTCTGGATCAGAAATGTTACACTTGTATGCCTTCGACTTCACACCGTAAGTCTTAGTTAAGTATTCAGCCTTAGCATCTGCATTTTTAGAATTGTACCAAACAGCAACGTCTGCTCCTGCTTGGGCATAAGCTTCAGCTACAGCCCAACCAATCCCTCCTGAGGAACCGGTGACAGAAGCTACCTTACCCTTTAATGAGAACAAATCATTCACATTCTTAGAAAGTTGTGGGGCCTTAGTTGGTAATGGGCCTACCTGCTCGTTAATAACTGATGTTGGGTGTGACATTTTCGATCTTTGTTAGTTTGGAGTACTAATATTAGCTATTGTTTGCTAGTTTTTGAAACTTAAATAAGAAACTAAACGACAAGTATGGAAAATCGGAGATTTGACTCCCTTATATAGCACTGGGGCATGGACGTGGGGGTTGCTACAAATGACGCATTAGGTTTTGCCCGGCCACGACCGGAAAATCTACGATTACTTCACTATACATATTTCAAATTAACTACGTAAATGCTACGTAATGGTTACCGGAATTAGTAAACACGAACTGCAGAACGCACTGGCTTACCGTCATTTTCATCCAACTCTGTGGCTTTAACAACATCTCTGTAATCCAATGAAAGTATTGTTTTCACTGGTTTCAAGTACCCTCACTACGGTGAGGTGTAAACTATTTTAGAAACTTTAACGAAAGACTTTCGAGGACATATATACAAAGGATACTAAGAAATATACAACTGTCTTCAATGATTAACTTTCTGCTATTTTAACGAAATTGTGCCCTTTTATACTCTCTGATCAAAAAGGTCGACCACTCCGTCCGTTTTAGACAATTACTCCGTCCGTTAGTGAGGTGTACTGTCGCCCTAATTACATAAGGAGGGGAGCTTATCTTACTATAAAACTGAATAGTAACTGAGATACGTAATGCAGTGTATAAAGAGATAGCCATTGAGATATGACGGTATTGACGGTGATCATATTAACCTAATCTATAGATTCTATCATGTAGTTCTTAAAATCGAAATAATTTTCTATAGTTATATTGTAAGTCACATTTCCATTATTATTGTACTATGATCAATAGATAGAAATAGCAAGCTGAATTTAGGAAAATAATGATTGAGAAAGAAGACAAACAGTTTGAAGTGGAAAAAGAAAGCATTGATATTGATAGCTATGAGAAGAAACCTCAAACTGAGCACACTTAATAAAGTACTTACAAATATAGATAATTACTTTAATCAATTTTATAGGTAAATCCGCATATAAAATTATTAGACTAATTCCCATATCATATTTGACTTCTTATACATAAATTAGGTTGATCATGAATATCATATTTCTCCATATTTGTTGATGTAATATTAGTCAGTATAATTTTTGTTGTAACTTGCTATTTCAGTTACCGAGACTCTATCAAGTACATCATCGTGTATAAACCTCCAAGTGATTGCAGCAGATAAACCTGGTCATATATTCAAAGGATTAAAACATAATACCCCAGAGAGAGAGAAAATGTCTTGTTAAAAGCTATTCTTAATTGAGTGTCAAGAAATTATTACATGCTGTATCTTTAGTTGAAAATATATTCTTCTTCAGACCAACTAAAAAGTTGGAATACTATACATATTACAGATTAACTACGTAAATGCTACGTAATGGTACCGCAATTAGTAAACACGAACTGCAGGAGGCACTGGTTTACAGTCATTTTCATCCAATGTGGTCTTAACAACATCTCTGTAATCCAATTTAACCTGATCACCAAAGTTCGTTTGGTAGGATAACGTGTGCTTACGCCAGTTTTCATCATCTCTGTTTGGATAATCATCCCTGGCATGGGCACCTCTTGATTCCTTTCTAGCAGCTGCAGAATATGCTGTCTGTGTAGCACAGGTCAATAAATTTTGCAATTCCAATGTTTCGACCAAATCCGAATTCCAGATCATCGATCTGTCGGTAGTCTTAACGTCCTTGAAGGTTTTGTCAATTTTGTCGATATTTTCGACACATTGGTCTAACAAGTCTTGAGTTCTGAAAACAGCACATCCTCTTTGCATAGTTTTCTGCATTTCAGCTCTGATAGACGCGGTGGTTTTGTCACCATCAGCGGTCCTCAAGTGGTGCAAGTTTTCAATCGATTCCTTACCCAAGTGCTCGTCCAATGGCTTTAAAGGAGTACCTGGTGTCAATTGATCGGTGATGGTATGTGCTACTGCTCTTCCGAATACCACCAAGTCTAATAACGAATTTGCTCCCAATCTATTTGCACCGTGGACGGAGGCACATGCGGCTTCACCACAAGCAAACAATCCTGGGACAATCTCATCCTTTCCATCAGGTCCCTTCTTCAAGACTTCGGTCTTGTAATTGGTAGGGATACCACCCATATTGTAATGAACAGTAGGCAAAATTGGGATTGGTTCCTTGGTGACATCGACCCCGGCGAAAATATGCGCAGTTTCCGAAATACCTGGTAATCTTTCCTTCAAAACAGATGGAGGCAAGTGGGACAATTGCAAATAGATGTGATCCTTTTCCTTACCTACACCTCTACCTTCATTGATTTCCATGGTCATCGCACGAGAAACCACATCTCTTGATGCCAAATCTTTAGCGTGAGGGGCATAACGTTCCATAAATCTTTCACCTTCAGAATTAAGTAAGAAACCACCTTCACCTCTTGCACCTTCAGTAATCAAACAACCAGAACCATAGATACCAGATGGGTGGAATTGAACGAATTCCATATCTTCTAATGGTAAGCCAGCTCTGGAAACCATAGCGAAACCATCTCCGGTACACGTGTGTGCAGAAGTACATGAGAAATAAGTTCTCCCATAACCACCGGTAGCAATAACAGTCTTATGGGCTTGGAATCTGTGGATTGTACCGTCTTCCTGGTTATAGGCGATAACACCAACACATTTTCCATCTTCCATCATCAAATCCATGGCAAAAAATTCAATAAAGAAATGGGTATCATTTCTCAAAGATTGTCCGTATAACGTGTGTAATAATGCATGTCCAGTTCTGTCAGCAACAGCACAGGTTCTGTATGCTTGTCCGCCTTTACCGAATTCTTTCGATTGTCCACCGAACGCTCTTTGATAGATTCTGCCTTCTTCGTTTCTGGAAAATGGAACACCGTAGTTTTCTAATTCGTAAATCGAGTCTGGGGCTTCCTTGGTCATGTAGTGGATAGCATCCTGATCTCCCAACCAATCTGATCCCTTCACTGTATCATACATGTGCCAATGCCAGTCATCCTTATGCATATTTCCCAACGCAGCATTGATACCCCCCTGAGCCGCAACCGTGTGTGATCTCGTTGGAAATAACTTTGAAATACAAGCAGTCTTAAACCCTGCATCAGATAATCCGTATGCTGCTCTTAATCCAGCACCACCGGCACCCACAACAAGACAATCGTACTGGTGATCAATGACATGATAGTCCTTTTGTAAGTATTTAGTTGCATTCAATTGACTTCCTTTAATATTCCCAATCGTCTGGAACCTAGCGGCTGATGTTCCGAAATATCTACGTAACATGATCAAATTACTATAAGGAAGAGTAATATTCACTATTGACGAAAAGTTAATAAAACCCCATATATTAGTAATATGAAATATTCCTGTATATTATGTAAAGAGCAATTTCATCATGATAAGCACTGAAGCACTTTATTCAGCATATAAAAGGGAATGTCTCTCCTAAACAGCGAGGGAGAGAGTCCCCTCTTATACTTATAATCCAATCACTTTCATTCTGTTTATGTGAACAAAATTTAGAAGGTGTACACTAAAGAACTTCTCTTTTCGCTAGAGTTGCACCTAAGATGTTAGGAAATTTCAAGTATGGGCAAATGGTCACCTCTCATCGATATAACGTTGGTCCTTAGTATCAGCTAGATTATCTGTGCTATCCTAATAACTGTATAATTTATGTTAATGGTTGGTTCAAGATAGTAATATACTCATTTTTCTCGGTTGCGCAAAATATCATTTATATCTCTGTGTGCATATTTCGCTACTTCTATAATACTTTAGTTTTCTCCTTCATATGTGTGTTGTTTTGTAAGCCTATGGTTTATTTAGTATCTATATGTTATATTTTGTATTCTAATCTCTATGTTTCATTTCATCGTCAACGCTATATAATGTGAATTTGAACTGACCGAATGGTTCCAGTCTAAAAATGGCTTTACAATGGTTTTCCTCCTTGTCCTGTGATATGAAGATGTCTTTCAAAGTTCCATTGGCTCCCATTGATACATTTTTATCTTGCGATAAGGGTACCACGCATGACCTGATCTATGAGATCTCTACGATTTTTATCGGGTGCTGTTTTAATTACTAAGTAAAATGAACTGTTTCCATGGCTAGATTGAGATTGAAGCCCTTCATAAGCTACATTTCAATTAGAAGTCCACATTTCAGGAAACTGTAACAATCTTTCCCGTAAAAGTGTTACAAATACGTCAACGAGTCTCTGGCTTTTACTATTGTAAAGACATTCATATTCAGGTGCATAGCAGAAAACTAAATTCAAACCTTTCCCTTCAGTTGTAATGAGATTTAATATAAAATGATACAAGGAACCTGTATTCAGACCAAACCATACATCTTCAATTTTCCATTCAGAATCTTCTTTATTTTTAGCAACCCCTAAGTTAGAGACCACAAGTGTGCTCTTACCTTCAAGTTTGCCAATTCTATCCGAATAAAAGGACCAGAAATTTGTTTTCCTTTGAAGACCTTTCGCTAAAAAGGATCTTCTATTGCGAAGAGCTGTAGACAATCTCAGATATGCTACATTCATATATTCCATTGTATGGATTTTGTTTGAAAAAGGTGGCATTGGGCCAAAGTTAACTATCTCGGCACCTTAACAGGTGCCGTAGAGGAAGTTAGGTAAATCATAATATCTTCTCCCATTGATAACAATACATGATGATGTTGAAAACATATTTTCCTTGGGATCCTTAATTCCTGTAAACACAGTTTCCTGGAGACATTGAAGGGCTATAATGTTGAAATATGGCGTAAGTGTCAAACTTTGTTTCTTACAAAAGCTGAGCATTTTTTTAACTTCTTCGTTGTTAAATGACAAAATCTTATATTTTGTAGAAAGGTCTCTAGAGATTGGCTTGTATTTGAACATGGTGTGTTTCAGTAATTCAAGATCATATGGATCGAAATTTTGAGCCAGAGTCCCTCTAAAAAGAGCTAGACTCTTTCTTAAACAAGGCATAAACGATGATACCCATTTGCAAAGTAAAGAGCTTTTAAAATAATTCAAGAACCAATAGTACAACGGGACATCAAATATATTAAGTATTTCTTCTCGTGCTTTGTCAATCTCAGTGGACTTTTCTTCAGAAGCTTCTTCCTTTTCAAATAATACAGACACTAATTTTAAATCCTCCGTTTTATTTGATAAGTTAGATAGTTCACGTAAAAGGTCTTTCTGAAATTCTAGGCCAGCTATACCGTCGAAAACCGAATGATCACAATAAAAGCAGATGAATTGCTCCGAAGGATTACATTTATTTTCGAATATAATAAGACGCCAAAGAGGGAGAAATGGTTCATTCATTGGACATATTAGCTTGTTTACTTCTTCCAAAATGTTGCTATCAAAGCTAGAATCAATCGACTTGAAAGTCACGACGTCTTCAAATCTTATACTTTTTACCTTCCTTACTTCGAAATTTTCACCATTCATTGGTTCATCCATATCTGTGGCACCCACTCGGTAAAAATTAAGAGTGAACCAAGAATTTCTAACAATCAATGCTCTCAAAGCATGAGATAACAATTCAGGTGTAAATCTATGATTCAATTTTACAGTTAAATTGAAATTAGTGTAGTGTTTATTTGTATTTCGACAAATATAACTTCTTTCATTGAACCCTGGTCGCCTTGACATAATGCTTAACCTATAATCTTTTTCTACTATAGGGACTTGAAGCAATTTTTTATCTCTGAGTCTTAATCAGTCATACGGCCATAATGTGAAAAGTTTCGCACATAAGTTTGGTGCTGCTTCCGAATACAAACATAGATGAGTCAGAATATATCGATATTCTATTTCACTTTCAAATAACAATTAAGAACTTTTATTTAAATGTTCAATTTCAAAAGGTATTACGATGTCTGATATTCGATGCCTGAAAGATCTACTAATGGTCTCTTTTCGTTAACCAGAGTACCAGAAATGGTGCAGTTCAATTCTTACGCATTTGGCACCCAAATCCAAGGCCTGCATATTAAAGCTAATCATATACATATATGAAGCCAGAGTGTTTATTTGCTGGTAAAAGCCCATTATTAGTAGAAACCAATGCCAAATCTTTAACTACAATTGAATTTAAAATATTAAGTTGTCTATAATTATATGATGGGAAAGTAAATATAAAAAAAATCTATTATACAAAAATCACTTAAAGCGAACAGTAACCACCATCGACGATAATGTCGGTACCAGTTGTGAAAGTAGATGCATCAGAACCTAAGTACAAGTAAGCACCAACTAATTCTCTTGGTAAACCTTGTCTACCCTTTGGAGTCATGGAGTACCACACGTTTTTGATGTCATCTGGAACGAAGTCAGATAATTCGGTTGCAATGTAACCTGGGGAAACGGTGTTAACTCTGGCGAATGGAGCCCATTCAGCAGCCAAAGACTTACCTAAGTGCAAAACACCAGCCTTAGCAGCATTGTAAGCAGCTTGTAATTGTGGAACGTTGACAATGTGAGCAGACATAGAAGCGGTCATGACTAAAGAACCTCTACCTTGTTGTCTGAAAATTCTACCAATGTGCTTAGCACAGTAGTAGACACCATTCAAGTCGACGTTCATGACGTTGTGCCATTCGTCATCGTTGTCTTGGTCAATCATGGCACCTGAGGTCCATGCGATACCAGCATTGGCGACAAAAATGTCAACTTCAGTGAAATCAGAGTGGATCTTTTCGATGACCTTTTGAACTTGTTCACCCTTTCTAACATCACAGTTGTAGAAGTTAATTTGGGTCTTTGGATATTTCTTTTGCAATTTTTCCAAGACTAATTGGTTTTCAGCGTAGTCCATAATGGCTAATTTGGATAATCCGGCTTGACAGTAAGCTTCAGAAATACAGTAACCAATACCACTGATACCACCAGTAACCACTGCTGCCTTACCGGTCAACAAAAATAATTCGAGAACTGATTCTGGTAAAGATGGGAATTGGGCTGGTAAAGAACCGATGTCCTTGTTGCAAACGGATTGTGGACCTTGAACTTGTTCGACTGTCATTTTTATGCTAATGTGATGGATAAATTTATTTATGATTTAATAAAAATCTCCCAATCTTACTCGATTCACACAGGTATTTATATTTTGCAAAACCTCTACCAGCTCCGCAAATAGCTTTGGTGTCCATCGGAAAATTTTAAAAAAGAAACAACTTTTATACACTCTTTACAAATCAAATGGCGATTTAGATGATAGGGAACAATAGTGATATGCATAGATGACCTACTTAAAAAAATTAGAAGAGATAATTACAGAATCGCGCGTCGGAGTTGCATTTGTGCCAGGTATTATGGCTGTAACGGTCGAAGTGCCCATACATTAGTGGCCGCCTTCCTAAATTTTACCACTAAACATTCCGAATTTCACATAGTTAAAAATTTTTGATAATAAAGGTTCATATGGGTAGGGTCATCTATACATATTGCACAATAATCCGCCTGGGTCTATGACGTACCCCAACGACAAGGTGTGGAGCTAGGGACAAGTGTTAAAGACAAGTGGTGAGGACAAGTGGTTGGAACAAGTGGCCAGTTTTACATGGGTATTGCACTATCAACAGTATCCGTCGATGAGCCTGTATGGTTGTGAGAGTTGGATACATTGTAAACGTGAGACTTATTCAACGGTCGGTGTCGTCATCTAAGTAGAACGTGCAGCCAGGGACATTGAACAAAAATTTCTTTTGCGATAGGATCGGAAGGAAGCGGAAAAACTATATGCGGTAGCAGACTATATATACAGAGTTGAAAATCATTGTTATTAAAAGGGC
>NW_015385556.1:0-30303 GCF_001447935.2 Debaryomyces fabryi
AGAAAACATTAAAATAAAATTTTACTCGATGCCCTTTTATAGTACACTCGCAGATTCTGAGCATTACCGAATTCATACATGCAGGACATACTGAATTATGAATTATTATAGGGTTAAGGATTACTATAAGGCTCTGATTTATTATGGGATTATTGATAAATAATCTACTAAAATATATAGTTAAGACTATTTAAATGCAAAATGTTCATTCGTCTCACGGTTTAGATCAAAAATATAAGTGAATAGATCTATGTTAAATGATAATTGACCTTCTGAATTTCACAGCATGAAAAGTTGTAGTCAAAGTAACACCCGATTAAACTTGATTTGTATATATTCTCACTCCTTTACTTTTCCCAGTGAATATATGATTGCAAGGCTTTTGTATTTCATAATTTTACGGAATTTTTATGAATTTTTTCTTTAAATATATGCCAGAATTAAATTTGTTTCTTTGATTTATAAAATTTGAGTGTCATTGCTCCAAGAAAAAGGCAAATTACTAACCCCGTACTTGTATTTTGATACTCAAAAAATGAGCTGCCAGATGATATGTGATTACTATTATGCTGAACTAAATGTGATGTAGTCTCAAGCACTTCAATATTTTTTAATTTTGTCTCTGAAAACAACATTTCCGAATCAATGCTTCTTTTAGAATTTGAAGTGTTCTCTGTCTCTACGGTTACTTCGCCGATATCACACCATCCATTAACAGGAATGCAGTTAATATATTTGCACCAAGAACAATTATTGTCTATCGGGTTTTCTCCACTATTGAAAAAGTTCTTTACTAGCATGGCTATGTAAACTATAGCCAACACTAAGCATATAACTCTTATGCCACACCAAATATAAAATCTTGATGGTATTTTGTCTTCCCAATTGTACATCGGGTTCCAATTATTCCTAAATTGTTGCATTGTACCGTCTCGGGCATGATAGGTAATTATTCCATCGATATATATAAAAAATGGGTCAGGCAATAAAATAATAGCCGTAAGAATACCCATCGCAAACCCTCCTATATGACTAAAGTTGTCCATTCCTGGTAAAAGTCCTAACACTAATGATATGATAATTTCCATAATCATAATAAATATGAACAAACCGTATTTTTTTGTCCCGTATATATTAGTATTTTTCTTCCCACAGTAAACAAACATCATTATATTAGTAGCCACTACACCAAAGAGGGCACCAGAAGCACCTGTTGACGCGATTCCGTTCGGTGAAAAGTTAGCCCCTAAAAGAAAGCCGGATATACCACTCATCAAATATATGATGGAATATTTTATAATGCCTATACTTCGTTCAATTGATGCACCCATAGTAACTTGAAGTAATAAATTAAATATTATATGCAAAAATCCAGCATGTAGAAATATCGGTGTTATAATTCTGTACCACTGGTGAGGTTTGTAGACATCATCTTTTACCGGCACACCGCTTAATCCACATAACTCATTCAATGAACAAACATTAGTATCTGTGGTAGTCGAATTTGGACATGGGAAATTTATAGTTGTATCATTGGTTATTCCTTTAATAGATTGCATGCATGGAGCGTAACGGGCACCCATGTTGATCATCAAGTACGTAGAAGGCCCTAACATCGGATTGAAATATGGTTTTGTTTGAAATGCAGAGCCAGTCAAACTTGACATCTTAGCTAATTCTGCAATAAATACACTCACTTGAATTAGTGTCACTAGGATAGTAAAATATGGTAACTTTGTATAATGAAATCTCGGCTTTCTTCTTAACTGCTTCAATCTAGCTTTCTCATTTTTTCTCATCTTCTCATATTCATCATCTACTGGTATGGGAGGTTGCTCCCTATGTGGTTCAAATGGATTGTACTCTTGTTGTGGAAACTCCGGCACTGACTGATCTCTAAATGGATTCTCTTTCTGTTTTTGACCATAGCCATTATATGGATGGTTTCCCTGTAGCGGGTTAAACGGATTCTCGGCTGAGCTATTATTAATGCTGTATGTTGATTGTAGTCTGTCTAGTTCATATTCGTGCGTATTTGCGTTCGAACTATCTGAATTTTTTGAAATGCCTGAATACCCCTTAGAAGTTGGGTATGGTGCTAGATTAGAGTTATCATTACCAAATATAATTGAACGGTCATCATCATCTGTAACGTAGCTACCATTTGGCCTTAGATTATCTTTAGGCTGTGGCGGATTTGCATTCGATAGAAATTGGTTTCTCAAGTCTTCTGATCCCATGCGATCATGAAAATGATTTGTATTAAACATTTTTGCTCTATACAATAACTGACTCCAACTCTAGTTGCCAAACTTGTCTAGTCGGAGTGCAACGATTCAAGATCAAAAAAATTACCGTAAATATTGATTATAGACAGATTTAATATCGCGTACCTCCTTGAGACAAGGCTATGACGCTATATACAAACTCATTTGTGTTCAATACAATACAGTATTTCACAATGTTTTACGATCTTACCCTGCTCTAGATTTATGTATAGAAACTTAACGATAATTAGTATATTATATATCTTTATATACCCTATGTTACAATTATTCCTTAAATAAACTATCGTTAGCTAAAGGATCTTTCTTCAATACTTGATCTCTTCTCTTCAACTTCTTTTCCAAAGCAGCAGAAGCCCTGGACTTGGCTTGTTCAGCAGCTTGTTGTTTCAATTGAGCTCTAACAAAGTTAGGAGAAACGTATTCCTTGTTTTCGTAGATCTTTGGGCCACCAAATGAACCTTCTAAAATGGTAATTAAAGTTAAGACGAATCTAGGACCAATTTCGACCAAGGATAATTCTTCAGGGTTTAATTCATCAGCATCTTTAGAGTCGACAGTTTCATTAATCTGGTAGTTACGAATCCAAATCTTGTTATCAACTATAGAGAAAGTCATAACGTGGTCAATGAAAGGCTTTGATTTTCTGGCATTAGGAGGAACCCCAAAAGTATGCGTGAATAATTCTTTTAATAATTTGTGGTGATCCGTGGATTCGAATGACTTGTCGAAACTCAATATTGGCCTGGAACCTTTCAAACAATTACCGGTGAAGTTTAATTCATCCAAGGTGTGCAAGTTTTGAATGTGAAATTTTAAAGTAGGACCATTAGGTGGCTTCGAAATCCATAAGTATAAATCTTGATGCTTTCTGGATTCGAAAAAAAAGATATTATTACAATTGTACAACTCAGCAACCTCGTTCAACTGATACAAGTTTTTCTTGGAATCGAATTTAGGCTCTTTTCTAGCGTGTGGTAAAAGTGCAACCAAATCGCTAATCAAATGACGATGTCTGTAAGTAACACCACGGGATGATATCACTAATAATCTTTGTCTATTTATATGCTTGGCTTTTTCAGACGTCTCTTTGGACGATTTGGACTGTAATGCTTTGTAAATAGCTGACATTCTATATGGAGCTATGGGAGATAAGTAGTAATGGGAATTTTCAGGTATCTCTGCTCATCGGTATTTTTTTTTACTATGTATCAAAAAAAATGTTACACAAATCTCAAAATTTCGTATACCATTAATTTTACCCGGACTACCTGTCCTTCTATTATGGCTAGTGAACTAGATAAAGCTGATATACGTCTATCATCTACAGATATAGGTACTTCTTTGCTAGCTTGATCTGCTAGATTAAAGATATATCTATGTGACAGGTTAGGGGAATCATGCATCTTGGTTCCACACAACCTTTTTGAACTACGATTCATTATCAACTGAACTTTTATTCTTATTCTTGGAAGTAAATAAATAATCTATACCTTTTGTACACAGACGGAAAGCAAATACTGATAAAAATACTTCAGTAGAATGTAAAATTCTCTTTTCGTATAGCCAACCCAACCATCATGTACAAAAAGCTAACGTCAAAAAGAAACAACTATATGAAAACATCGAAATAAAGCAAAAAAATGTATCTTCTAGAATCTACCATCTAATGTTTTTCTTCGGCTGAGTGCTTGGCTAACCATTCTTGAACGAATTTTTCTTCTTCCTTGGAGGAGGCATTAATTTGAGGATGTTTTGGTGCAGCTGTACCCCATGGCTTTGGTGCAGCAACCAAAATGACAGATCCTAAAGTAGCTAAAGCTAATTGATGAGATGGAACGGATTTACCGAGAATAGTATAAGCACCCATTTTATGTTATTTAACGAATTATTTGAATGTAATCGCTAGTAGTTGAATATAGAGATAGTTGATCGCCGGTTATTCTCAAATGAAAAACTTCAATTGGTTGACACACATTGGTATCCTGAGATTTTGTGTAATTCGTACATTTTCGGAAAGGTTCGGGTGTGTGGATGTTATATTCTAGGTGTATGGATTTATTTAGGTTTTGGTGTAAGGATGGGTTATCACGCCTCCCTAATTTTGGGGGTACCAGTTCTCCCTCTCAAAGCAGAGTGTACATTCGTCTTGCATTTGCGCTGCGTCATGCATTTGTGATATGCGTCCTAAATCATATTTTTTATTTGGTGGGGGGATATTTGTGGCTTCTTTTGGTTGCAAGTTCGAAACTACGAAACCATTGGTTCTGCCTCAAGCTTTGAGTATAATGGTGATATTCTTCCAGTTATGGTAATAAAAGGATGAGCCTACAAGGAGCTATCTATGGTATTGAATGTACAAACATACGCCAAAGCCTTCAGGACCTGCGAGAACCAGTCTGTGAGCAATACAACGATCCGTTTAACAAAAATTCTCAATTTCGACTAAATGAACCAGAAATTGATTTTTCTACATCTGCATCCTTAACATACGATAAACCACAACCTCGAAATAACTTACATAAATTATATAGAAGATTAAAATTTTTCAGTCAAAGAGATAAAAATAAACCTGCCAAGGACAGAAGTAATCAGATATTCCCTCAAAAGACATTTCGTATTAAAGAAGATACAGCGGAAGAAATAGCGAAAACACGATGGCATGTTTGGAATACATTTACAAGAAGAATTCGGAAGACTTCATCTTTTTTGAGTCCACCGCCTGCCCCATTTGGCTACAACTATTCATTGAGTGATTCCCCACATTCGTCAGCCGGAATTTGTCCTGTCAATCTAGATCAAATGTTCCACTCACTAGACCCCAGAGTTGATTATAAAAGCCCGACCACCAGTGCGAGCTTCTCATCTCAACACCCTTAATGTACCGGCCGGTTGCTTTTTTAGGTATTTGCCGTTCTCAACGCTCGGCTCTTATTTTTTTCGCTGACCTCTGCAGTCGAATAGGGGCTGCAACTAATTTAGATAACAGTAGCTAATACCTACTGTATAGTAGTTGCCAGTGCTTCATATCAGGCATGCACATTTTACAAATTTACCTCCACCTTGCGCAACGTCTCATCGCTAACTAGTCAATATTACCCTTTACCACTTTGTTCTTCCGGACTTTTCTGTTCGGACTAATACTTCCTGGAAATGATACGGTTAAGGCAACCCGATAACAACAAAAAAGTATTTATGCGGGAGCGCCACTGGCTTAGATACATGCATTATTTGCATTAGACATCTTGTATATTTTATTAGACAACAAGACCCCAATTTAAGCGCAGCCTTTGTTCGTAGTAAACGGTGCTTACGTTCGGCGTAACAATGCAGAACGGCTTTGTGTACAAATGATTCCCAAGTACAAAAAAAAAGAAATTTGAGGTTCCGATTACATAATCATCCACAACAGCAAAGAATTAGACAGATTAAATTCCTACTATCTAAAGAGAAGTTGATTCTGGTTATTAAAGATCTCTAGGATCTAGCATATAGGCAAAATTAGATACTAGAGCCATTATATTACAACGAAATCTAAAAAGACGACTTCAATTTGAATAAGGTACATATTGATACACAACAAAATACATTATTAAGTTGAATTAAGAGCATAGTATATATAACCGCCATAGTTGTGAGTGAAAGACAAAGAAAAGAAACATAAAACTTCCACCATGGATGGTATAGCAGTAATTACTGACAATTTGCTGTACGAATATGTTAGATCGCTATGTAGAAGGTTGCAATCACTACTTCCGAATAGGACAGGATACACTATAGCAGAAGTGGAGTTGAACCCACAGTTTGTCATAACCCAGAATTTGCTAGACAGGGCCAACCCAAGCTCGTCACTGGAAGGTAACAACAAGACAATATTTGTATCAAATATATTTGATTGTTTTTGTGGGATGCTTAACAATATCAATAAGGAATCTAACCTGATGAAATTACGAGATAGGGATGAAAAATCGTTATCATCAACACTCATCATATTGAAACTTTTGGCTGATATTATAGAGCGTAATTGGCGACTGAAGAAAGCTATAAATGATTTGAAGAATGAAATCTTTTCGTCCAATTGTGAACTAGCCTCAAACTATGCGATATTCTATCATTATACGCCACCACCTCCATTAAATCCATTGATAATACATCCAACTATAGATACATTATTGTCTTTACTTTCTCCACTGGTAGTGCGTAAAGTTTTGACTCTTCTAAGATCGAACCAGGCTGAAGGAATGGATTTGAATCATTTTTATAGAAATCTCAATAGTAATCATTCCCACCATTACAATTATGCTGCAGAAAGTACAAACTCAAATGTTGGGACACAAAGTGGTGATAATGATTCCATAGGCAGCGGCAATACGGTGCCTTCCACGGGCGGTCGCGAATTCATCACCAACTATGTTAATGATATCGACAACTACATAGAGATTGCTCTCAAATTTATCGCAGCATCAAATCCTGAGGAATATTTCGATTACATCGATGCAAAGCTTTTTAAATATTCCAGGGTAGGCGAACTAGTTCCCTTACCAGCTTTGCAAAAATATTCGCCTTTAATGAAACATATATTTTATCAAGCATCAGTTGGCGAAAAGACTGCAAGAGAGGTTTACAAAGTTTTGCCATACATAAAATCACATTATTGGAAACTAGCTTTCATGGTATTTTTTGCGACAAGTATAAAAGATCAATGTTTTTCAAGACCTGAAGATTACCAAGAATTGGTCACACCTGGTTGCGAAATAGAGCTTGGAGTAAGAGTCTTATTCGATTACATTCATACTGTCATAGAGGAATCACCATATTCAGGGTGTAGTTCGATAGTTCAGAGTTGGTTAGGCGTTCTTTGCGTAAGTGATTTTGTTGAATTAGAAAATAAACCAAACAAATTGAGAATTGCATTTAACAAAAGGTTGAAGTTTTTGAATACTATATTAAAGGATGCGTCGTCATTGGCGAATTTGGATTCTTTTGATTCATTAATCAACATTTTTCATTTAGGGGCTGCTTTGACTAACACAAGCGACTTCACCAGTGAGCACTCTGTGTACAAATTTTCTGTGGTTCATTTGGATGAAACTCATGAAAACTTGAATAGATTAATAAACAAATCTAAGAATAGTGATTTGAAACAATTGCAGGATAACCTATTGATAAATTTTTATATTGCAGCATTAATGATCAAGCCAAAGAAATATATGAATATCTTGGTTGCCAAGTTTAACGAATCGATGTCAGATATGAGGCAAGTAAGAATTTTAATTAAAACTATTAAAGGTATATCCGAGTTTGAGAGAACAACAGATATTTTTAGACAATTAATCACAAAATTGTCAGGATTTTTAAAATCCATGATATTCCAGCTTACTAGGTTCTTGACTCTTCATGGCCATTTCGATGAGTTTTCTACTGGAGCCCGCTTGGATGATAGCGTAAGCGTTGTTCAAAGTAACGAAGAACAGGTAAGCACAGGAGGGACTTCTGATGAAGATGCTCTCATTTACAAACCTAATATTGACTCAAATCATTCTTCAATATCAAATCTTGACCGTTATATTACGCAGTTATCTCCGTCTTCAACCATGAAAGAATCAGTGAACTCAATTGACAATATTATATCTAACATGAGTATGGATGCATCGACATATATGCAGCCATCTTTCGAATGTTTTACAGATTCTCAATTGATGTTCAATGCAGAAAGAATGTTATCAGATTTATTTGGTATATTTATTGGTGCCCCAGAGCTTTATTTTAATGATTCTGAATTAATGAATGACGAACAATTGCTTAATACAGACAAAGAGGAAATTCGTAAAAGAATTCGTAAGTTTGCTTACGAAGTTACTATTCCTTTGCAACTCGCATTTCAAACCAAGAGTTCCCTTGAAAGCTCAATACTATTTAATTCAGCGTGCGCATTAACTATGACGTTGTTCGATAGGGAGAATAAAATTTCAAAGAATTATACAACGATTTCAGCCTATGGTAACTATTTAATTTGCATTAACATTATTCAATCTATTTGTGAAGCGTGTTTGCATTTATCACTTACCGATGCAAAGTTCAAATCATGTTTTTTATTTTTGAATAAGTTTATGCAGGCAAGAGACGGCTACTCTGAAATTGTAAATGAAAATGAATTGATAAATGATGGTTCTACTCACCAGGGTTGTACAGACGTATTTCATTCTTTCGAGAAGATACTACTTTTATCCTTATGTACGCATGACATTCAATTTTACAATATTGCCAAAGATTCCATGCAGTGGTATTGCAAGGAAATTAACTCCGTTCTTCATTCAAACGAACGTTGTTGTCCAGAAAACTTGAGCGAAACATTCGAAAAGGTAATTAATGATGATTCGGTTTTCACTGGTTTTGTTTCGTTGCATAAGAGATTCAGAAATATTTTGAGAGAATCGAAGCCAACCAAATCACTCTATGAGATTTGGTTGATAATTTATAGAAGATGGTTAGAAAAATTAGAAAGTAAGAGTACTGTCAATGATCAAAATTTAGTGTTCCGTCATTTTACTGGGTTTTTGGTTTCTACATCTGGATGCTTCTTGCAAAAGGAATTTTCAATTGACGATCCAGAACAAAAGCTAAAACTGCAGGAGTATATTTCTGAATTTTTTGATAAATGTACCAATTTGCTTACGTCGAATGACCTAGTAATTAGAGTTATTATCAAGGATGCGTTGTCCATGGAGTCTCACTCGGCTGTTTTTCATTTAATATGCATCAAGCTTATGAGCATTGCAGGCTCCTATTCTGACAAGAAAATTGCTAACGAGGAAAGTATTTTATTTATGGAGCAAGTTCTTGCAATTTTGGCAACTATGATTGGACTAAAGAATGATGGAGCTTTTGTATTGGCATCATTGCTTCCGGAAGTTTGTGGATTCATAATTGATTTTATTAACTTAGTTAAAAATGTGGCTGATAATTTGAGATTAAAACTAAGGTTTTGTAAACTAGGATCTGCCCTTGAAAGTGATAAGACGTGTGTTGGTCTTCGAGGTGCATTTAAGTTAAGGAACTTTTTTGCCAAAGCATCAGCTGAATGGCTTGAGCTGGCTATTTTTTTCGATGAAAACACCAGTGAAGATTCTCCTCACACTCAATCCTTTTCCTTGGATAGTCTGATAAATTCCAATAAAGACTCCGAGAATGCATACTTGAATATTGATTTAGCTACCGAGTGCTCAAAATGTCTATCTTTACAGTTAGAAGAATTACTCCTTGAAATTCCAGATGGTACGAAGGATAAAGATATCCGTAAAAACAAGGATTTAGCGTTTGCAAATTATTTATCTTTATTCTACAGGATCCTACAAAAATACACTTCATCAGAGTTAACTTCAAAGCTTACTAAATCAAAGTATAAAGTTAATTTGATTACAGATAATGTATTGAAAAGTATTTCTAATATCCTACAATATGATACTGATATCGGTATGCAATTCGTGTTACCATTGGGATATCATGATAATCCGAAGATAAGGGCAATATTTTTAAATGTTTTCGCAAATATGTTGGCGGCTAGGAAACTAAGTAAATCAAAGGAGGAATTCCCTGATAAACTTTTAAATGAATTGTCTGAACTATATGAGATATGCAGTATAACTGCTGAAGTGGCACCTCTAAACGAGCATAATTTATTAGCCTCATCATTATTCCAATTCTTTGGCTATACCAAAAAGTTAGACAAGCTTTTTAAAACACTCTTAAATGATGAAATAGATCATGTGTCAAGATCTAGTGATATATTTAGAAGGAATAGTACTTTGACGAAGCTATTATCCAATTTTGCAAAAGATTACGGATTAGATTATTTATCAGAAACTTTACGCCCATTCATACTAGAATTGGATTCTAAGAGGGTTATATTTGAGGTCGAGAAATCTGAACTGGGACCAGAAGATGCAGAATTATTCATGAAATATTTAAGAAAATTGGTGGACGTAATTCTCAGTTCAATTGACTTGATTCCTATATCTTTCAAGTACATTTGCGCTGAAATTTATTGCTGTGTCCAAGAGAAATTTGAAAATGCTGCATTGATTGCAGTGGGTTCTTTCATATTTTTGAGGTTTTTCTGTCCGGCAATTATTAGTCCTGAAGCATTTTTCGACATTTCAGTAGAAGATGTGAAAGTTAAAAGAACATTAATGCAGTTAGTTAAGGTGATTCAAAATATGGCAAATGGTTCCTTAGGTTTGATCAAGTGGCCAAGTTTGCAAAGTTATATGGATGAATTGAATACCATAAACCAAAGAATTTTTGACTTTTTAAAAGACATTATAACTGGTTCCCAAGGTACCTATCCATTCCAAGAAATTACTGATAAACCCATTCCTGAATTAAGATATTTGCACAGATTTTTTTACACTTACTTTGTGAAGATTAAGCATCATTATATTTTATCAGATCCGCTAACAAACAATCAAAACTTACACCAGAAAGTAGAATCATACAGGCAATTCGATAAATTAGTTAAGGAGTTGGGCCAGCCTAAAGCATTAATCTCATTGGCAGTATCTTCGCCATACAAAAGCTTTGATACAAATAACAACACTAGTAGTAATCAGTATAACGAATTCATGGCAAAAATGTCGGCTAACTACATTGAGTCGACTGTTGATTGCCCTGTTGTTCATAATTCGATTTTTCATGATGGAACGCCCGTTGTGGTTTTGAATTTTGGCTACTTGAAACAAATGAATAATGATATTTATTTATTTACTTACAGGCTATTTGAATTAGTTAGCCAGGTTTGGGATAACAAATACTACTTGGTTATTGATTTTACATCGTCCCTTCTTGATACGCAGTCACTTTCACTATACGTGTCGCTATTGAACACTTACGCTCCAATCCAATTTTTTAAGAATTGCAGTCGTATTTATTATTTCAATATTCCACAGGTTGAGAGTAGCTGCATCTTGGAGACTATGAGAGCTTTAAGACTCAAGGAGCATAGGTCAAACGCTAGGCTTTACACTTATTCTCAGGCAGATAGCCCAAGAATTGTTAATAGTTTATGTTTAAATGAAGAAACACTTTCTATTTCAAGAGATAACAAAGTGATTTTTAGCGAGGTCTTGTTTTACGATAAGAATGTTGAACAGTTTGTACCTGTTACACTTAGAATTGGAAGACGATGGTTGCAAGTTTATTTCAATGAATATTTTTCATTTAGCGGACCATCCTGTTCAACCGAGGGTTTTATACCAATTGAAGTGTATAAGCTTTCTGACATTACTCGATGTGAAGTTACAAAGTCTTCTAACGGCCCAACTGATGAGTTTATAATATCTTTCAACTTTGGTACTACAATAATCCTAAGGTCGCAAGAAAAGCTGGAGATTTTGAAGTCATTGTATTTCACTACATCAAGAATACCCAAGCAATTACTTTCAGAAGACAGAGATGGCACCAGCCATGAAGCAATACCATTTCACTGGTTTAGCAGATTGTATAACATCACCTTCCAAGGCTTATTAAGTTATGACGAAGAAGTTAAATCTGCGGCTGCAATGTTATTTGCATCCTTAGCTACCTATTTTGAAATAGATTTGGCAATTCCAAATGCTTATTCTACAAATATAGCTTTTCCGTCAAATATTACTGATTTCATCGTTTCTACTTCACAATATCTTTCCAAGAGAATGCCTACAGTGTCTCATAGGTTTTTTAAAGCGTTCTTTGATCATTATGAAAAGTTACCAAATGAAAATCGACTAAACGCTATTTTATATATATCACCGTGGATTGATAATGTGTGTGATTATATTTATTTAGAGAACGATATAAGTGGACCAGATAGAGTTGCGGATATTATTAGACAATTTTGCAGGATTTCGTGTTTAAATAAAGAGCAAAGTGCGTATTTGAATGATTACATTTGGAAGAAATTATTTAATGAAAGCAGGCTTACGCCGATATTAGTAGATGAAGTTGTTGCTTACATTATTGACAATAAGAATGAGGGACCTGATTGGTACTTCATAATCTCATTCATATCACCTTCTGTGGAAGTATGTAATGAAGTCATTTACAGATTGATTTTATGCGTGAGCAAGGCTAGCATTACTGATTCAGCAATTGCTTCTCAGAGTAAATTATTTGAAATTAAAGTATTAATAAAGATTTGTGCATCTTTGTTTTTTAATTCTTATGCATTGGGTCAGTTGTTTTTAGCTGATGTGTTCTTTTTCTGTACACTTTTTATTGATAACCCTGCATTAGATTTTGGTGCTGATTTGCAAAAATTATTCATCAACACAATACAGTCATTTTTTCAAAAACCTGGTTTAACTGAGAAGCAACACACCACAGTTGATGAGACACTTTCTTATTTTAGTGGCCAACGGGCAAGAATGCTATTTGGCTTAACAAGAGACAAGAATATTTCTAGGTCGGATCTAAGTCAGTCATATAATAGAACAACAAATTTTGAAGTTTTGTGCCAGTATTTAAAAGATTTTATAATAGAATTAGGATCATCTGATGAAAGGTCGAATTGGAAGTCACGCTGGTGCTCTTATGCCATAGATGTCGCTTTTAGCACAACTTCTATATTTCAAATTAGGGCTATCCTTGTGGTGGGGATTCTTTCCCAAAACGGAATTAATGATTCCACGGTTTCAAGAATTTTTAAGTTGGTTTGCCAACAGCCAATTTCTTCCTTGGATCATTTAAATAGCCTTACCATCAGTTGTGCTCGAATTTGTGAAGGATTATCTTCAGATTCAGTGTTTCCACAGGTCATGGTTTGGCCTCATCTTTGCTATTCACTTCTTAGTTATTCTGCGTTGTATCAGTCTTCCATTCAATGCATTTTGAACTCTATGAGTAAGGCTGTTCTTCAAGGAAATTACTTAGACATAATTTTTGAACAGAGGATTTACTTGGAGCCGTTTATCACTGAATTTGAGCATATGCATGATATCCAAATTGATAAATCTAATTTTGAATTCTATACCCTTTTCACTTTTTCACATGGTTTGAGACTTCCTCATATAAGACACACATCTTTAAGTTGCATGAAAAAATATTTTAAGTTAAGATATAGTATTAGGTCTGATGACGAAATGGAAGAACTTTCACCTTTGAATATTTGTTTACCTTATTTGTTGATTATCTTCTTAAGCTCTTCGGATTCAGCATTTGATACATATTTGAATGAAGTTAACTTTAAAACAGAGAAATTTGCATATATTGGAAATGAAAGGGTTCCAAAGGTTATAATAGACTTTATGTTGAGCGGCTCAAAAAGCGCTGAGGTTACGTTGATTTATTTGGCCCATATGTTTGCAAATGAAGCTGTTGATACTGTATTCAAGCGAAAGTTTTTAAATTTATATTACTATTTAATCAAGACTTACAAACCTTTAGGTTTCTTGATTTATCATATAATAAAACCGGAGTTGGAGCATATTTTGATAAATTCCAATTCGACAGAGACTGTGAATACGATATCGGAGATACTGCTTCTTGCAATATCTGATGGAACTTATAGCATTGAGCGTTACCAACATAATGTGAATAAAATATTGGAATCAAATCACATTACAATGATAAGAGATCATATCCTTATTAAACAGATGGACGATCTTCAAACTAACGATGGATTGAAATTGGACTTGGATAGAGATGTTAAAATTCTACAAGAAATGATGTACAGAAGTTCGTGTATCTATATCGAGGGCCAAAAATTGGAAGATTGATTCTTTATGTTTTTTATAGGCCTTTCTCAATCATGCTTGTTGACACACCTCTGAATATTTTGAATTATGGGCTGATGAATTTTGTATATTAGTTACTGTTGTAGTATACTGTACATTTTATATTATTTAATGTATATAATTTATTCTATGGATTTTACCGTTAGGCTGTTTTCTCGGGTTTTCTGTTTTGAGTAGTTCTAATGCTACGTTCAAAATCTTTTCTATGAAGTCTGAATAGTAACATAGTCGCTCTAGCATCTTCAACTGACGAATGAGCAGCGCCTTGAATGTCTATTTTTAAGAAATGCAGTGACAATTTTTTCAAACTCGGTGTTTTGCCCATTGAAATACTTCGGAATGGCTTATATTGAGACGTGTCTCTTATTTTTGATTTCGGATGTGATAAAAACAATGCATCTAAGTCATGATGAATTGCATGCCCAACCAATATCCTACCTTCTAAAAGTTTGGAAGTTTCATTTTGGGCTTCTTGGAAACTAATAGCTTCATTCATGTGTTTCGGGGTTACACCACTAACCCATGTTCTCCAGTCTGTAACTTTTTCTCTTGGTTTTACAAATTTATCAAGTATTGTGTGACCATAGAAGTTCACTATTGAAACTCTTGCTAGTGCTGATTCTGTTCCTTCTGGTCCTACCCCTACAAATTCACAGTCCATGGCTAAGTATTTGCCTGGTTCTTTTTTTCTGCTATCGTTACCTTGAGGCACCAATGTTATTGCTACTGTTTGTAACGGTATATCGCTTATTTCTATTTCATTCTCTTTTGTCCATAATGCTAATTCTATTGGAGAAAGCTTTGATTTTGGTACCGTGGGTGTTATGCTGAGTGACTTCTCAACTTCTGCTTTTTTTATTTTGTTCTTTCCAGTTCTTTCTTTAGTCGATTTTTTTGTAACCTTAGATCCTTGGTTGATCTTGGAGCTTAATTTCTTCCAATTCAGAGATAAAGTGGCACTCATAGTTACTTTATTCGAACGTAGCCGAATTCCCTATTATCGAAATTATCTAAATTTCTATGCGATGAGATAAAAATGATTCGCATAGAAAATTGCAAAATACGATCTACGATATTAGCTAAGTGCAGCATTTATTATATACTGAGTCAAATTTAAGTGGAATTCAAATTTGACATATTATACACCTGCAAAACCCATTTAATTTTCTTGATAATTTCCTCACATTCTTCAGCATTTGCAGCTTCCAAATCATATTTCTTTTTGATTGACGAATCTTTGGCATTCGTTGAACCGTCTACATGCTTCTTTATGACAATTTTAAAATGGTTTGGATTCTTACTGCTTTTGTACTGTTTTAATTTGGTGATTTGAGTAATATGGAACGAACTCGTCTTCATCATCAGACTGTTATAATAATTTGAATAATTATAATGATGCAAATAATGGTGATGATGATGAGATTGGCTATGATTCTGTTGATTAGATAAAAATGGGTTCTCGCTTGGATTCTTTTTCCAAACCATGACATCTGATGGCGTTAAGTGAATGTAATCACCATCTATAATTAATGTTTTCTCAATTCTGTTTAAGATGGTAGGCTTTTTTCTCCACACTTTCCAAGTAAAATAGATAGTATTGATATTGGTGGGAAGTTGCGGATTCTTACCTCTGATAATGTCATCCAAGTATTTGTTTGAATTAATAGTGCGCTTAATACTTTCGGTTGTGTTTCTGCGAGGATCATCGTGAGTATGGCTCGGGGTACTCAGCTTTCCTTCGTTTGCAATATTTAACGACTGGAATTTATCCTCCATTTGTTTAGCTGGTGGAGTAATTAAAGGTAGAGTATTAGTAGATTCTGAAGGGGTTATAGCCATATTTGCCAATGAATGATTATTAACAGAATCTTGAATAATCTTGGATTGCATAGTATCGGAGGGAACTAATTCAAGTGTATTGCTCTGTAGCTCAAGTACTGGGTCTGTGTTTCTCAATATTCTTTTAGACTCGACAACTGCAGGCTCTATATCTGTACCAAGATTACCTTGCAAAAAAGTATTTTCTGGCTGTAAATGCTTATGAGTGATAGGATTATTTTCAGGTGCATCACGTAATAAAATCTCTCTCATTTTATACCTTGAAGGATCAAGTCCATTTTCTTTACAAAATTTATCTAATACTTGGCCCATCAGTGCATTTGTTGAAATAAAAACTAATGAATAATCAGAAGCTGATAGTGCGTCATTAAAATTTTGTAAGATTTTCAATTCAATTGTCTCGTCTTTCCCATTAACTATCAATGACTTACGATTATTGCTAGTATTTGAGTTCATTTGCTTTTTCTCATATGCCAATAAATTTTGCTTGAATTCCATTGGTAATGGAGCTTGTTTTTCGTTCTTAGCTATTTCTGTTTCGTCGAGAATCTTACACAACGCAATATCTCGTGGGTTATTATACGATGATAAGAGTCTTGTCCTATCCAAGATACCAAACGACCCATAATTTTCACCATCTTCGTCAACTAACTCAAGTCTCCATTTATTTGGGTTCATTAATGACGAATCATCTTCATCATTGAACTCAGACATACTAGATAGTTTAAATAATATGTATCCAATACAATCTGAAACGGCGACGTTATCATTAATACCAAGGTCAGTAATTACTGGGCTCGTATTTGGAGGTAAGTATATGTTGAGGCTGGCCTTATAAATTGAGTCAATATATGACGACACGAATGTATAATAATTTAAAGGATTTATGTTAGATGATTTATGCCGTGATTGGATGAGCATGCTTAACTTGGAATTCTTTGGCTGATTTGCATGCTCTTTTTGCTTAGAAACATCAACTTTTCCAAATGTAAATGAGTTTTTCCTACTGACAGCAAGTCTATTTGAATTATATAGCATGTTGGAATTAGGAAGTGTTTTTAAGTTTGTCATGCTATTAATTTGTTCGCTATTGGGGTCTGAATTAATCAAAGTTTGTGAAGCAGTTCGTTTTATATTCCCCGTAGTTCTTGAAAAACTTTGGCTTTCGAATGAATTGAGTCTACTCTTCTTCTTTTTTAATTTCTTGGAATTGCTTGGAAAGCTAGGTAATGTGTCAGTTTGGGTTCCAAAAGAATAACTATTATACGCATTATCGTTATACGAATCGAGTAGCATAGAAGAGTCAAGTATAGAGTCTGTTTCAATGTCTGTAAATGCAGAGTCTGTGGATGACACATCAGCTTCCTCGTCTTCGTCTTCATCCTCATCCTCGTCCTCCTCCTCGGTAAAATTGGAATCCTCTTCAACATAAATATCGTCATTTTCATCTTCATCTTTCACAATAGTATCTATTGTATTATTGTGCTTGCTTGACGTATCATCTTGATCACTGTAACCAAAATCTGTTGTCGAAGTTTTCAATACGTCTCCCGTTGCTGTTACAGGTACTTCGAAGTCGCTGTCAATAGTTATAGCATCACTGGTTTCCTTGTCATATATAGGTATTCTATCTCCTGCACTATCTTCACTGTCATCTTCATTGGCTTTTTCTTCTTCGATCAATTCAAGGTTCCTTTCTGAGGCAGCAAAGGGAGGTGCTCTCAAAGCGTCGTCGCTATCACTGTCACTATCTGAATCATAGCCATTACTTTTATTCGAATGGAAGAACTTCACAATATTCGGCTTACTTTTCCTATTTCGCCCCTTGATAGTCTTTGTATAAGAAAGTCCCAGCAATTCTCCATTAGACTCAAGATCAGTTCTGCCATTCGTCGTATTGCCTGGACTTTGGGGTCTATCTGGCAAGTCTGGCGCCTCTTTTTCTTCAATTAACTCTGAATTCATCCGGTCATCCCTTTTATGTGCATTTTTCATCTCTCGCTTGTTCTGCTTCCTATCTATTTTCTTCCTTTTCTTTATCGTTCTCTTCCGTACTTCATTTCCAGCATCCTGAAATGTTTGTATGTGATGGTTAGCATTGAAAGTAATCGGAGGCGATTCCGGCATTTCGAGTTGTGTGTATATATTTTGCTGTTCTTCTGTCTCATTTCCTCCAACCACCAACGGTTTAATTATTCGTCTAGCATATTCATCATTATCTGTTAGTGTGAGATAAGACACTCGAAGTTGCGCTATCAAATGTGATGTTTCTAAGGGTAACGCCATGTTTTTATTCTATTGGTACGCCACTATAGTTTCCTATTCAATTATACATATCTTTACCCCTAATATTCTCTGGCTTTTCTACCTAACAATTGCAGTATATTTAAAGGAGTTCTATAGTTAAGTATAGATTCGAAAATATGTGATCACGTGATGCTTGTTTTGTTCCTAATGAAATTTGAAAGCCTTCCCGTTGGCGGAGCATAACTAAGTATTACAAAGAAAGAAGGTTATTGGACTATAGTAACGAATAAGCCATTGATATATCACCCTAGAGAAGGTAAAACTAATATACGCTTATTCTTAACTTTTCAAAATATTGCAATTGTATAAGGATTATGTATTATTAAGAGTTGTTGTCAGTATCGGTATCCCTTATATAATTGCAGCATATTAAACAAAAGCCGCTAAAGAAAAGAAACAAGTAGAAAATAATGGCATCCATGAATAATCAAGATAATGGTTCTGAGAGCAGTCTACACGGGTTGAATGCCGAGTTGGACAATATTTACGGCACGTATACCAATAGCAACAATAATGGCAGTGTTGATACTCTTGACTCGAATTCGGATCAAGCACCGGGACGAAGTCAGAGGGTGTTTCGGACAACTAGACTTATTCCGAATCATACACGGCTACCAGAAGTACATATTTCGTCGAGATTATCGTCGCTTAACTTGCTGGAGGATAGAGACATAACGCACAGTGCCCCACAATCGCCCAATTCATCGTCGTCATTTGATTTCAATCCAAGAGACCATCATGCTGTAACTAATTCATCACTCAATGTATTATTGGATACACCTACAACCGAGGCAGAATTCAGAGACCTCGTTGATTCTACACCAACCCCCACAACTGAGGCTTTGGAGGAACTTCAGGCTCCGGATTCTAATATTGAGCCATCGGTGGTACAGGGAGACCATGAAAACTGGGATGATAAAGGTGCAGCTGTAAGAAAAGTAGAGGACAAAAAAGCAAAATTTAGACTCATCAAAAGAGGTGTGCAAGATTTTGAATTTGGTAAGTCGTTGGGAGAAGGTTCATACTCGACTGTGGTATTAGCCACAGATAAGCACACCTCACAGAAATACGCTGTAAAAATATTAGACAAAAGACATATTATAAAAGAAAAGAAAGTAAAATACGTTAATATAGAAAAGCACGCATTGAATCGTTTAAGTAACAGGGTTGGTATCATTTCGTTGTATTTTACATTCCAAGATAAAGCGTCGCTTTATTTTGTTCTTGACTATGCATCCAATGGAGAACTATTGACTTTGATTAAAAAGTATGGCACTCTTAATGAAGATTGTGTTCGACACTTCAGTGCTCAAATTTTGGATGCCATCAAGTATATGCATGATAATGGTGTTATCCATAGAGATATCAAGCCAGAGAACATATTGCTCGATGATAAATTGAGAATTCAAATTACTGACTTTGGTACTGCAAGATTATTAGAAAAGAAGAACGACGAAAGTGAAGACTATCCGGTTGACGTTAGAGCAAAATCGTTTGTAGGTACAGCAGAATACGTTTCACCAGAATTATTGGAAAGTAAATATTGTGGTAAGCCTGGTGATATTTGGGCGTTCGGTTGTATAGTCTACCAAATGATTGCAGGTAAACCCCCTTTCAAAGCAACAAATGAATATCTCACATTTCAGAAGATTACTAAGTTGCAATATGCGTTCAGCGCTGGTTTCCCTATGGTTGTAAGGGATTTAATTAAGAAAATATTGGTTTTACAACCATCCAAACGTATCACCATTCCACAGATTCAAAAGCATTTCTTTTTCCAATCCGTTCAATGGAATAATCCGGATTTTATTTGGAACTCTTCACCTCCTGAATTAGGTCCTTATAAAATGAATGCTAAGTCTATGATGAAAGTACCAGAACTAACGGAATCGTCACAAGGATCTAGAAATAATAGGAAGATGGCTAATGGAGGATCTACGAATAGAGCTAATGGAAAACCTGTCAATGCAGCGTCTGTAGCAGCGTTTGTTTTGAACAAGAAAGAGAATTCGTCAGATACCGATCTTGCCGGTATGGAAACAAATAAAGATGATGGTGTAGATGAGAGTGTTCTGGTAACCAAAGTTGAATCTAGGTCTAGTAGCAGTGCTGGTGGTAGCTCAAGGACCCCTTCTGCGGCGGACTATATTCCAGGAACTAATATTTTGAGGCCAACTTTTAATACACGAGCTTCATTTTCTAGAGCTCCTGCCAGTAAAAAGAAACAACCTAGGAAGAAATCGAAACCCGAAATTATGCAACCAACCCCAATAAGTTCATTAGAAGTAGCATGGGCAAGTTATTTGATACACCCAGATGAGAGAATAATGAAAATAGGACCTGTAATATTTTCAAAACAATTAACTGAAAGTTTCGAAAGGAAGTACAAAGGCATCTTGCATAACGCACCCTTGGACTATGCGACAAAGTTACAAGCAACGAGGTCTAGAAGTAGCTCAAGCTTCTTATCCCAGGTTGTGCATGGACCCAGTAAGGGTTTAAGGGAATCAGTCACGAGTCTCGAAGGAGATACCGTCGACGAGGATGAGTCAAAAGCTATCACTACTTACAGGGATATTGAAGAGTTAGCCAACCCTACGCTTCCAAGGACATCAACAGATAGTAGTAATACTCCAACTAATAGTGCATCTGGTAAACAAAGTAAATCGTCCAAGCTTAAAAAGTTTCTATTACCAGGTAACAAAAGTAATGATGGCACAGATTCTAGTTCTGGAAATGGATCGAATACAGCTAGACAAAGTTTAGATAAGGGTATAACTTGCACCATGATGGTTACTACGCATGGAAGAGTATTAATCTTTTACCGAAACGATATAGAATCTGAGTACGTGTTGATCAATGAAATTAAGTTGAACCACCCATTCATCCAGTTCAAAGAAGTTGTGTCGACGTCTACAACAAAATTTCAAAAGGGGGTTCCTACTACTGGAATTTTTGGCATTGAATCATCGATTACCACATTTGTGTTCGAGATAGAGAAGTTCGATATCAACCAATGGACCGAATCATTAGCAAGATCCAAGCTTAACCAATTTGAAAGGGAGAATGCAGGGGTTGATAAAGAGCCTGCTAAAACTGAGCCTGTGAAACCTAAACCAAAGTCGCCGCCAAGCAGATCGTCTCCAAAGCTTGTAGAATCGCCAGTATTCACTAAAGCCACCAAAAAAGCTCCATCACCTCCTGAAAAGCAATCTGCTATAGAACGTGCTGTCAGTCCTGCGTCTACCGAGAGCAAGACCCGACACAAGGAAAATATGCTTGCCCATAGGCTCAAAGGTAAATCGGTGAAACGTAAGCCACCGCCTCCCATCAACACACATCATAACTCAATCAACCATTCTACTGGGCTCGCGTCCCCATCAGAAGCATATCTGGATGGCGGTTTGTTACATGCAGCCCAGCTTGCGGTGTCCAATAATGCCTCCCACAAACCGACCGAATCCAAACGCACGAGTTTCACCAAAGAAACGCAGAACAAGTACGTAATCCTTCCTTCGAGTCCCATTCAGTCGTCTGCCAATTCCGCCGGAAAGAACATCACGTCCATGAACTCGAAGTTTTTGGCCCGAAGCCAAAGAAAGAAGTAATTATATCTTGTATTCCTATATATTCGCAAATCTATACCGTTAGTTATTTTCCCTACCATGTAGCTCTTACGTCATTAGAAACTAATCATAGCCATTCACATTCCCAGAACTGTTAGAACTGTCGGCTCTCCCTTTTCGATCGTAACTTCTATTCTAGGTAATCCACATCACACATCCATCTATCTCCATCTCTATCCCTACCCTCTATCATTATGTATGGCCCAATGCTGCGTTTGATATCGCATTACCAATCGGGAAATAGCAGTCACAACCTGTCACATGATTTAATGTACGTCTAGGCTCACCGTCGTATCGTCTCATTGGTGGCACACGACATTTATCGGTTACCCGGTGTCGCAATTACCCGATTTGTTTTGTGTCATAAACCACAATAAATTTTTCAAAAGTCACTGAGCCAGTCTGGTGATGCTCTGGAAGACCTCGTCAACCACTTAGTGAATAAAAATTGATAAAATTTTTTATTACTGAAATTGAATAGGTAGATATATTGCATATTTAACATCACAAAATGGCTAAATTCATTAAATCAGGTAAAGTTGGTATGTATCAAGACTATAGATTTAATTCAAACCACCTAGATGGAAACTCGGAGCAGAATTCAGGATATGGGGTGAAGTTTTAAGAAGGTGGAAAAAAGACAGTAGGAAACTCCAAAATTGAAATAGATGAGGTGATAGCTACAGTGGGATAAGTCAGAACAACATAAGAATCAAGTGTTTGATTGAGTGCAAACGTTAAGAGGGTTAAGTTGAAGTGAAAAATGGACATGAAAAATAAAGTGAAAAATTTGAAGAGATCGAAAACGAAAGAATACAATGCTCAGAGTACCGTCGCAAGGTGGGAGAACAACAGAATACGGAATACTAACATATATATAGCTATTGTCGTTCGTGGTCGTTTCGCTGGTAAGAAAGTCGTCATTGTCAAGCCACATGACGAAGGTACCAAAGCACACCCATTCCCACACGCCATTGTTGTTGGTATTGAAAGATACCCATTAAAGGTTACCAAGAACTTAGGTGCCAAGAAGACTGCTAAGAGAACTAAGGTCAAGCCATTCGTCAAATTAGTCAACTACAACCACTTAATGCCAACAAGATACTCTTTAGATGTTGAATCTTTCAAGTCTGTTGTTTCATCTGAAACCTTAGAAGAACCAACTCAAAGAGAAGAAGCTAAGAAAGTTGTCAAGAAGGCCTTAGAAGAAAAGCACCAAGCTGGTAAAAACAAATGGTTCTTCACTAAACTTAACTTTTAAAGAATTTTATATCTACATATATAGGATTTAAAAGAGGGTTTAAAATTTGTTTATATTAGTTTTTCTGTTGTTTTTTCTTGCATGGGTTTAAAAATAAACAATAATTTTACGATTTAAAATAGTTTACTTTAAACGTGTGTAGTCTTGATGTATATTTACTTGATGTATTAATATAGTTGTTAGTTACATTTAAAAAAATTTCAACTGTTTAAACTGCAATTCATTCTTTGCAATAGTAACCTGTAAGTCTCGCAAAAAATTATTCCAAAGAGTCATAAAATCACCCATCATGATGATCTAATTTCTCTGGCAATTGGCAATTATATTACAGAAGAAAGAAGATGTCAGTACCTAAACTTGAAGAGGAGGTTAATAATTTAAACCTCAATACTGCTGATCAAAAAATTACTCCATGGGAAGTAGAAGGTGCTGTTGTTGATGGAAAGGCCCAAGATATAGACTATGAAAAATTGATTAAGCAATTCGGTACTAGACCTATAACTCCAGAAACTTTACAAAGGTTTAAAGAAGTTACTGGCCATGAACCACACCCATTTTTAAAGAGAGGTGTGTTCTTCTCCGAAAGAGATCTTACTAAGATCTTGGGGTTGTACGAACATGGTGAATCTTTCTTTTTATATACGGGAAGAGGACCTTCGTCAGATTCGATGCATTTAGGTCATATGGTGCCATTTATATTTACCAAGTGGTTGCAGGATGTTTTTGATGTGCCATTAGTTATCGAGTTGACTGATGACGAAAAGTTCCTTTTCAAGCCAAAATTGACGATTGAGGATGTCAAAGGCTTCTCCAAGGACAATGCAAAAGATATCATTGCAGTTGGATTCAAACCAGAAAACACTTTTATATTCTCTGATTTGGATTACATGAATAGTGCCTTCTATGAAAATGTTGTTAGAACATCTAGACAAATTACTACATCGACTGCTAAGGCAGTCTTTGGATTTCAAGATTCCGATTGTATTGGAAAGATTCATTTCGCCAGTATTCAAATTGCAACAGCTTTCCCATCGTCCTTCCCAGATGTGTTGGATTTACCTCCAAAAACCCCATGTTTGATCCCATGTGCTATTGATCAAGATCCATACTTCAGAGTTTGTCGTGATGTTGCTGATAAATTAAAATTCTCGAAGCCATCATTGATTCATGCTAAGTTCTTCCCAGCTTTACAGGGTTCTTCTACCAAAATGTCTGCTTCTGATACCACAACTGCCATTTTCATGGGTGATACTCAAAAGCAAATCCAGAAAAAAATTAATAAGTATGCATTTTCAGGTGGTAAAACATCCGTTGAAGAACATAGACAACACGGTGGTGACCCAGATATTGATGTGGCTTATCAATACTTATCTTTCTTCTGTGATGATGACGATAAGTTAGAGAAGTTGGCCAAAGACTACAGATCTGGTGATCTTTTGTCGGGTGAAATGAAGAAGGAATCTATCGACGTTATCCAAAAATTCGTAGGAGAATACCAAGAAAGAAGAAGTAAGATTACCCCCGAAATTGTGGATTCATTCATGAAGCCGCATAAATTAGTATATGGACAAAAGGAAAGATTAGTCCCAGCTATCCCAAGAAAGTAGATTTTCCCATACAACTATATAATGCAAAACCTCGTAAATTTTTATTAGTGTCATATACTCTATACTTGTAGACATCCTATTTTAATAATTGTTTCACGTTATCTAAAACAAACATCAATTTGTTAAAGTCATTCTCGTCAGTTTCATTACCCTTGCCAAACCATCGGGATCCAATTGATAAAATCAAGTTCTTTGGCTCTGAAGATACGAGCACGAGTTTCCCAATTTGAGATGCAACCACTTGTATTTTTAGGTTATTATGATCTCCAATTAGTATCACAGGCTCTAACCCCCCATCTTCACTATTACTTATATTAGAATAAGCATTGATAGACGACTTTGAAGATACTGGAATATCGAAAGTTGTGTCCATGACACCGTTGATTTGAACGTTCAATATTATTTTATCATTAAGTTCAATCTTATGAAATATGAATTCAGTTTCATCATCCCCAGGATACTTCGCAGTTATCGACTTACTAAACTCAGGTGTAGATTCCATTGCAAATTAGATTCCTATGTAAATGCTTAGCTATAGCTCTAAAACCACAATATGATTTTCATGTAGTTGTTTGTCGTGTACATACCACATACTTGATGGCTATCAAATTACATTAATCTGTATAATTAATGTAGGTTAGAAGTAGCTAAGACGAAGCAATTCATCTAATTAGTAGTCACCTTCTTAAACGGCACAAGAATGAGTTCAAACATAACTTTTTTGAAAACTTTGTGTTTTTGACTCGTACAAAGTGTACAAGACGGTATAGACTTTGTTACCAGAAAGAAAGCATTTACCATCAACTATTCACTACTAACTCCTTATTATAGTATCTGTAAGTCCGTTTATCCTCTATTATACGATATCTTATATAGAACTTGATTTGCTTTCATGTTGAATGGTCAAGTTTCGCTACATTTTTGCTGGTTGCGAAAATTTTGTAAAAATCTCTAATAATTGTAAAAAGCTTATGCAATAAAGGATTCTACTATTAATTGTCCAAAAACGTCTACAATAACCTCTACAAGACTCAACACACATATTGTACCAAAGCACGTTGCGAACGAGAGCATCTCCATTACTATATGTTAATAACAAGAACAAAAGTATCCCTAACCCCTTAGAGTTAAAACATTCTGCAGAACCGAGATCTATGGAACGCAAACCATACTCAACCGAGCAAAATAGAGTTATGACGTAGAATGGCTTCACCAATATCCGAAAGTATGTTTCGACCCATCATTTGAAATACCGACCATAATTTGAATCCTATTCTCAGAAGGCTTTGATTCATGTGATTCAGTGATTAACCGATATTTGTGTTTCATTGCACCAAAAACCATCTCTCATTGGTTTTCACCATCCTCTTGTACGGTATCGTCCGACAATGCACTATTATAACGGTACAATTCCTGGGCTGGTAACAAACTACAATATCACGTGAAACTTACAATAACAATTTCGATAATAGTCCGTTAAACGGAGATGATACAACGTATAAAATTAGATACGAAATTTTAGCTTATTGTTATCACTATGTCAATGTCAAAGGCTATGTCTGTCTAATAATGCAAGGTGGATTGACAGGTAAGTTCATTAGCTAAATACTTCTAAATATTAGTAAAATTTATTCCGACTGCGGGATGAAAAATAAGTAAGCAGAAATATGAATCAGCGTGATTCAGAATACTTAATTTATATAAGTGCCTATATATTGCATGATAAGGATATAAAATACAGATATTGTATAAACCCCATCGCTCAGATTAGGAAGATATTAAGTATTAAAGAATATGTCAGCTAAATTTGTTTCAATTCCAGAAGCTATTGAAGCTTTCAAGAATGGAGAATACTTGATCGTTATGGATGACGAAAGCCGTGAAAACGAAGGAGACTTGATTATGTCTGCGGAATTGATGACACAAGAGAAAATGGCATTTTTGGTTCGTTATTCTTCTGGATATGTTTGTGTTCCATTATCCACTGAAAGAGCAGATGCATTAAACTTACACCCAATGTTGGCAAATGAAACCGATAGACATGGTACTGCTTACACGGTTACCTGTGATTACGCCGATGGTACAACCACAGGTATATCTGCACATGATAGAGCTTTGACTGCCACCAAATTGGCGGACCCAAGCTCAAAGCCGGTAGATTTCATAAGACCAGGACATGTTTTACCATTAAGAGCGGTTCCTGGCTTGTTGAAGAAGAGAAGAGGTCACACAGAAGCAGGTGTTCAACTATGTGAGTTGGCAGGATTACAACCAGCTGCTGTTATTTGTGAAATGGTGAGGGATGAAGATGGTTTGATGATGAGATTAGATGATTGCGCTAAATTCTCGAAGACGCATAATATTAAAATGATTACTATTGAGCAACTTGTTGAACACATCTCGCAATAAGTTAACTCTAATAAAATGTTCTATTATTGTATGTAAAGATATATATATATATATATAGGTTTGACTATTGCAAAATCAATTGTGCCTTTCTTTTACCAGTAATTTCATCCTTGATTGATTTGATGTTGACTGTAACTTTATCAAAAACCGCTACACATCTCTTTTTACCAGAGAAGTCAGCAAATGTTAATTCAAACTTATCTTCATTATACTCGGCAGAATCTGCATCACCAAGCATATCCAATTTGATTAAACCTTCTACCCCGAATTTTGGAACCAAAACAACAATACCGTTATTAAAACATTTGATGACGTAACCTTCTTGAGTAGATTCGTTATTTCTCATAACTTGGCCCACATAATACTCAATACTTGCTCTTCCTGCAAACTGGGCGTTTCTATGACGTTTGTTGATATTTTTAACTATAAGTTCCATCTTGTTTTTATCTCTATGACTTAAATCCAAATTTTCATAAGCGATTGCACCTGCTAATTGTCTATGAGCGACCACATCACAGTATCTTCTGATTGGGGATGTGAAATGAGTATATATATCAACCGCCAAACCATAATGCCTAAATTCTGGGTATCCATATGAACCAGATGGGAAATATTCTGCAGCCATCATACATCTAGTTGACAAAATACGCAATAAAGTATTGAAGTATGGATCTTTCGGATCAACGCAACGATCCAAGGAGTCGGCCAAAGACTTAGAAGATTCTAATGAAATCGACATGCCACTTTTACGAACTCGTAACATTTCATTTAAAGTCTCAAAATTGGTAGCCGGTGGTGGAGCATGTCTTCTCAACATGGCTGTTTGAGGATATGCATCAAATATCTTTCTTGCAACAGATATATTTGCAAACAACATAAACTCTTCGACTAATGAGTTAGTCTCGAGCAATTTCTTAATTTCAACTTCGCCAGGGTCAGAAGTTTCACTATCCATATGGACTTTAACTTCGGGTGAAGCCAAATTCAATGCACCTGCGTCTAATCTTTTTTGCTTCAATTTTTTAGACAACTTCAATAAAATTCTCATAGATTTCGTTAAATCGTCATTTTGAGACTTGTCATCGATTCTTAATTGTGCTTGCTCATATGAAAATGCCTCTCTTGATTTTATTATAGATTTCATATAATTCACGTTTACAATATTTGCGTCTTCATCTAATTCCCAAATGACCGAGAAGGCATACCTATCAACGTATGGTTTTAAAGAACATAAATTTGTACCTAACAACATTGGCAACATATCAATTCTCTTATCTACCAAATAAACTGATGTACCTCTTGCGGCACCTTCGTTGTCCAAAGCAGTATTTGCACGAACAAAATGAGTAACATCTGCAATATGAACACCAACTTCGTAATTTCCATTAGGCAATTGTTGAGCATGTAAAGCATCATCAATATCAACACAATTTGGTGGATCAATAGAACAAACCAACTTATCTCTTAAATCTTTTCTTTTGGCTAGTTGCTCATCACCATTGTCGAGATTTTGTGGAACTGTCCAATTGGCTCCTTCCTTTGGTAAACAATCCAACACATTCTTAGAAAATGGTCTATACTCAACATCATGTTCTAATAACAAAGCCTCAGTTTCTGCTTCTGCACTTTCAATTTCACCTAAACATCTTACGAAATGACCTTGTGGGTATTTCGAAGTCGATGGCCATGAGTCAACTGCAATAACAATCCTCTGTCCCAATAATTCTTTAGCTTTCCTTGTACGGATCCTAATTTTAGGTAAAACTTTATCCATCAATATGACAAAACAATTCTTCGAAACATTTCCAGTATCATGATCGTTAGAGACAGATGATGGAGCAATCTGACCAACATAATATCTCCAGGATCTTCTCATTATACCTACCACCTTTGCGGTTGGTTGAAGCCTTTTCGATTTGTCATCTTCATTTGATACCGAAGTCACTTTCATTGCTTCTTGTGCCAATAATTGACGTTCCTTGTCTGGAATTATACCTGTATTTTCAACATCGTTTTCATCATCTTCATCATCAGCATTATCATTAACTCCAATGTTGGATTCTTCAATAATTGTTGTAGATGGTTCTCTCCATTTATCCTTTGGCAATAATTCGACAATAACAGAATCTCCATTAAAAGCTCTATTCAAGTGTTTTGTTCCAAGAATTAATAACGGTTTCTTAAAAGCTGGGACTTGAACACTTCCTTCCAAGAAATTATAAGTGGAGATGTTAAGCATACCTTGATACAAAGTACCATTCTTAACACCACCCATTATTCTTGATGTTGAATAATATTCAGGGAATGAAGTTTCATTTATAGTCTCAGCCCCAGCAAATGATTCCTGTTCATTTGGAACTAAATCACGTAAGTCATCTGCATTAGGCAATGCATCAATATATTCAGCCAATCCTCTCGCGTCAATACCCTCTTTCTTAGCTTTATCACGGTTATCTCTATCGTTACATATCAAAACAATACTGATTGGAATATTCGAGTTATCTTTATTAAGATGCTCCTTGAACCATGAGCTGAACTTACGAATTGCTCTATCATTACGATCATTTATAGACTCATTTTTTTCACGATTCACATACGTAGATTCACAGAATTCATTATGAAAAACCACAAATCTCTTCTCCTCAGATTTAACTAATGACCGTATTCTCTGGTAGATAGGAAATGACCTATTTTTGACTTCGTCCAAAACTGTTTGTGGGATTACCACATCAAAAAAACACTCGTTATTCTCTAACAAATCGATCGCATGCAATATAATATTGGTATCTAAGACGATATAGTGACGTTGTCCCTTACCAAGTTTCTGTGGCTCCTCCGATAAGATGAATTGCGGCAACTGTCCATGTGAATCTGGTTTCAAATCAAGCTGGCATTTGTTACATAGCTTAGAATAGCACGGAATATCGTTTCTCAAGTAATGTTCTCTAACAATCTTTGTAGCTCCACCATTTCTTGATCGAACAAACACTTTAGATGTTACAGTAAGCCCACTAGAAAGCCTTTTTCTATCTTGGATCATTATTGGACTTTTTTTATACTATACTAAACAATATAAAGAATATTTGGTTTCTTAACCTCATCTAGAGGAAATTTTCTAACTATGTGTGGTCACATGAGAAAGGTTTGGAATATGAAAGTAGTATGTTTGGATGCACTGAAACTAACTTCAACAATTTGGGC
>NW_015385557.1:0-30028 GCF_001447935.2 Debaryomyces fabryi
GTGGTGACTTCAGAGGTGGCTTCAGAGGTGGCCGTGGTGATTTCAGAGGTGGCCGTGGTGACTTTAGAGGTGGCCGTGGTGACTTCAGAGGTGGCCGTGGTGGATTTGACCGTGAATTCCGTAGAGAAGAAGGTAGCTACGAAAGAGATTCATATGTCCGTGACAGATCTCCAACCCGTTATTGAGATCTCAAGTAAGTAAACTTGATTATTAAGATTTAGATTTTAAACAATCCTATTGAAATAGAGCAAGAATATTAAAGTTTAAGCCATATATTGTGGGCTAATCGTGGATTTTAAATTAATAATCAAAGCTAAACTTGTTGGGATGAAACTGTTTTTTGTTGTGAATTTTATTATGGTTGTCACCATATTATATTATTGTTTAATTTGTTGTATATCTTATCTTAACTGTATATGGTACCGTACTTAGTGGAAAGAAAACGTGGATTGTTTTTCATCCTAATTTTATATAAGTGGATTAAGAGAGAGATCGTTGTATTTGCCAAAAAGATTTTTGAAGTTTTCAATTCCTTTAAATGTATTATTATCAAATTTTCTTTGAATGAACTAAGTCGTTGTTGTCAATTAGAATTAGACCTTTGAAACGTTACTTGATTTTGCCTAGAGATTTATAGAGAATAGTTCTTATATGTTAATACTATGAGACCTGTATATACCAGATGTAGAGAATTTATTTCTAACCGAATCCATCACTTTGTAGGAGAGAAGGTGCTATAACTAGATGAAAGAAGGCATAGTAAACTACGGTGATCATCCATTGAAGCAGTTGAAGCTTTACCAGCTCGACGAATCGAACGAGGAGACTCTTTTACTTATTCATGGGGGGGCATGGAGAGATCCAAACAATACATATAACGACTTCGAAGATATGATCGGCCATATACAAAAGAACCAGTATTCGGCCAAATATAATCTAGTCGCCATGAATTATAGATTGTCGCCAGAAGTTAAGCATCCTTATCATTTATGGGACGTATTAGAGGGCCTACAATTTTTGGTGCAAAATTACAATATCCGTAAAATTCTGATTGCAGGTCATTCAGTAGGTGCTACGTTAATGTTGCAATTACTAGACTACAACAAGGTCCTCGACTCTGGTTTCCGGAAACTCCAAGATGATTTAAAAGACGACAAAGCTTCGGCAATAAGAGAAGGAGTAGATTTGAATGTCCCACTGGAAAAAGAACGAACCTTATTGAACGAGACGATGGAAAACTTGCAATTGAAAACGTTTTGCTTTATTGATGGGATCTACGATGTTGTTCAATTAGTAGACGAATATGGGAGCCCTTACGAAAGTTTTATAAACGATGCATTTTCATCTCCTGAGCAGTACTCAGAAGCCACCCAATTATCATCCACAACAATAGACGTAAGAAGCCCATTCAGCTTCAATATACTTCTGGAGAATGTTTTAAAAGAATTGAAACTAGTAGTTCTTCAGTCTAATCAAGATGAACTTCTTTCGATGAGACAGACCAATTTATTTATTGAGTATTTGACTCAGAAGAATCTAATTTTCAGATCCGTTGTAGGTGAATGGGGAGAACATGAACAAGTATATAGACATGAAGATGTAGCTAAGATAGTATTAGATAGTATATAACCCATTTACGTCCTATAGTAACTTTTGATAGAGATGCGTGCACTCGCCACAAAAAAATTCCACCAGAAAAAAATGAAAATTATTTGATTCATCTGGTGGAAGACAACGTAAAATTTGAAAAGTTATCATACACTATAGAATAAGATGTCAGCTTCTGTTATCAAATCATGGGCAGACGCCGAAGACGAAATTCCGACCCCAGAAATCACCACTAATCCAGATGGAACCAAAACTGTTGTTAGTTACAGATTAAATGCTAATGGACAGAAAGTTAAAATAACCCAAAAGATTAAAGAAGTTAAGGTGAAAGAAAAAGTTCATCCATTAATTGCACAACGTAAAAACTGGGCAAAGTATGGTAAAGAGAAAAACACACCACCAGGACCAGACACAAGAACCACGCAACTAGGTGAAAAAGTTGAATTGAAATTGGGTACATCATGGAAAGAAATCGAAAAACAAGAAGAAGAATCGAAAGAAGAACAAAAGGCACAATTGGTTTCCACCCAAAGAATCAAATGTAGAACTTGTGGTGGTGACCATTTCACCTCCAAGTGTCCATTTAAAGACACACTTATTAGCGACTCTACTGACGCTTCTAATGCTGCTACTCCAGAACCAGCTGACGCTGCTAATAATGCACCAGGCAAGTACGTTCCAAGACACTTGAGAAAGGATGCTAACGGTAACTTACCAGCCAAGGATTTGAATGCCAGAGACGACTCTACAACTTTGAAGGTTTCACAATTGAACAGTATTGTTGACGAAGATATGTTGAGAAACGAATTACTCGGTAGATACGGTCCGTTACAAAGAGCTATTGTGGTCAGAAATAGAGAAACCGGTGAATCAAGAGGTTTTGCTTACGTTACATTCGCTACTGAAGCTAAGGCCGAAGAAGCTTTGAACGACTTGAACGGAAAGGGTTACCACTCTTTGATCTTACACTTAGAATGGTCCAAAAAGAGAAAATAATCCTCAAGACAAGAATCTTTGCTCTTTTTATAACTGTATTTTAGCGATTGAAGATTGGGTATTATGTATTTAATGATTCCAACGGACTAACGAATTTATCATTTTCCTCCATACATGCTTATTTTTCTTCTTGTTCTTCCTTTATATTGGTACATATAATTGCTACGTAGCATAAGTTTATACATATACTGTTAAGTAATAAATCAACTTTAAGACTTTGTCTCGTAATTTTGCAATTTATCGATTTTCGAGATTTCTAAAATCGGGAGATTCTAAAAAAAGGTTCCGCCCGTAGCAATAAAATGGGTAGCTGGTAAATGATTGATTTTAAGGAAGGTCAACAGTTATTATTACAAATACTTACTTATTGAATCCATTAGAATAGTGATAGCTTAAAAAAGGTACTTTTTTTTGGTATAATGTCGGTACAATTATCAACGCCGCCATCGAGCAAAGATAAATGCTCCGAGAAGGCCATTACGCCAAAATCCAGTAAGAAGAAGTTTTTCAGTAATTTATTGCATCGGAAACAACGAAATGAGACTTCACCGAAACAGGGACAGAATGGTGGACCATCTCGTGCTTCTTCGTCTAGTACTAAGGTCAGTTCATCTCCGTCATTGACAAATAAACTTAAACATCAATCCTGGGTTTCCAATAATAGTAGTAGAACTACCAGATCACAAGCTAGAGGGCGCTCAAAGGGACGGGATATGTCTGACAATTGTATAGATGATGAAGACAGTGTTTTTAATTACGCCGAAGATGATGAAGTTGATACTAAAAATGTCTTTGATATGACCTCATCAAACTCATCATTATCACGAATTACATCTTCCCATTCTATTAATAATGATCTAAGGGGAAGGCATAATAATGTATCAAATACAAACATTAGAGAAATGATGAACCTGAAATTGCCATCGAGTGATTCACAATCGCAACTTTGGGATGGCTTAACTCCTGAATCGCTAGTTATGCCTCGATATGTGAAAACCCACAGAAGGAACAAGCATAGTCCAAGAGCATTAAATAATTTATTTTTAGCACAAGAATTGAATGTTGAATCGTGTGCTTCGAAGAATCATAATGATAATGATAGCATTTCTAGCGAGAGCTTGAAACAAGGAACTTCAAGCGATGATGACCACGATGAAATTCTTTACGAGCATGAAACGCAAGCTGCTGACGAATTCTATTCTAATTCTCAAGGCTATTCTAAAAGGCCAGCCCATAAGAGACAAAACAAAAACGATTATAACGAAGTTTATGTTATGGAATTCAGTAGGGATGGAAAATATTTGGCAGTCGCTGGTCGAAATTCAATAATTAAAATTTGGAAAGTTATATCGTCGCCCTTGAGCAGATTGGAACAAAATAATGAAGAAGCCAACTATAATGACAAATCTAAGAAGACAAATAAGAACCTTTATCGGGGAGCTCCAGTTTTTCATCAAGCTCCAGTGAGGGTTTTCAAGGGCCATACCCATAGCGTTTTATCCTTAGATTGGAGTAAGAATAACTTCTTGATTTCGGGTAGTATGGATAGACTGGTCAAATTGTGGCATGTAGATAGACTGGATTGTCTAGAAACATTTCAAAATGACGATTTTGTCACTACAGTCAAGTTTCATCCAACGGATGATAGATTTTTCTTAAGTGGATCTTTGGATAACCAAGTTAGACTTTGGTCAATTTTGGAGAAGAACATAGCATATAATAAAGATTTGGGAGATGATATTTTGATCACAGCTGCTTCTTTTACACCTGATGGCCAGCATTGCATTGTTGGTGGGTTTAATGGTTCATTATTCGCTTTAGAGATCAACGGGTTGCATGTAATTAATAGATTCGAGGTGAAAGAGAAGTCTTTTGTACATTCGTTTCATAACAAAAATGGTAATAAAATCACAGGAATTAAGATTTTTGAGAGTAGAGAGTACTCAAGGCTAAAAATCGTGGATGACGATCCTTTGGCAAAGTGGAATTTTTTGATCACAACTAATGATTCAAAAATTAGACTAGTAAATTCTGATCTGAAAAAGTTAGTCACCAGATTCAAAGGTTTAACTAATAATAGTTCATCAATAGTCGCAGATATGACCGACGACTTTCATTACATTGTTTCAGGATCTGAGGATCACTGGTGCTATATCTGGGAAAATAATAACTCAATTATCAATAATAAATTAAAATTAGCTTTAAAAGACTTAGTTTTAGAAGGAAAAAATCACATTAATGATTTGCAAAGTAAGCATAAATCGTATGCAAATTTAATTCATAAAAATCCTTTGATGAAAAAGCTAAATGTTCAGAAGTATTTGGACGATGAAGATTCTATTGAATATGTTGCGAATGAAAATAATAGTTATGTGGCATTTCATCCACATCATTCGAAGGTCAATGTTGCAGTTTTCGCTCCTGAAAATACCAAAAAATTATTAGAATTATCAGATGATCTAATTTTTGAATTAGTTAAGAGAGGTAAAAAGTATAATTTAATTAAGGATGAGGATGATGAAGTCCAAAAGTATGATAGTTCAGGTGATATTTTGAGCGAAAATGGTTTAAATGGTGGTCATATTATAGTTACAACAGACCAGTATGGCTTAATTAGAGTTTTCAGACAAGATCCAGCTTACGAGATTAGAAAAAAGTTGAGAGATATCCTTAAACTGAAGAAAGATGTTTGCTGTCCAAAAAACAAAAGCGACTGTAAGATCAATTCAACTAGCCAATTGGGTGATTCAAAAATGAATAAAAATGATTTGAGATTGGATTTGCCCCACAGTTATAGTACAAGGCTGATGCAGAATAGCAGTCTAAGTCCCTCTCGCGAAGGATATTTTTCTTTGAAAAATAAAATTCACAGTAGGATTAAGGGAAACGGTAACGGAGTTTCAAACATGAATTGTAGCTTATCTGCTATGACTGGTAAAGGTACTTCGTCAAGCATGTACCAAATTTCAGATAACAGGTCATCTTCTCAATCAAATTTGCCAAGATACATTTCTTCCAGCTCGCTAGTTAACGGAACACCATCGCATAAGGCATCATCATCGGGGATAATGTCGCAAGTAGATGCAACAATCGATATAAGAAATGATGAAGTTGACTCTTTGTCTGAAAAATCATATATACCAGAAGCTGGGAATACTAGCTTAAAAGCTCCTGAATCAGCTTATACTTTGACGCTTAATGATGATAAATCGACTAGCACCTTAACTACTGCACCCCCTGTTTCTTCTACGAAACATGAAGCGTTCCCAGCTTTTGATAATCAAAAGAAAGAAATCCCATTATTAATTAATACTGGTAGCACTGTTGACAATGAAGAGGATAAGCCTGAGATTATTAATTTTCAGACTCCTGTAAATAATGGTAGGAATATGGATAGGGCGTTTGAGGACCCAAACTTGTATAACACTTCATTTAATAATGCTCAGAGCAATGGAGAGAATGAACATAAATGAGAACAACGATAAACCAGATTTTGTATATTATATATAAACAATCTACTATAATTCATTATCATGAGACTACTTGACTTTCCTCATCAATATCAAGATCTAAGTCAATTTCTGAAACATTGGTAGAAGCTGTCATAACAGTATTATCCTTTTCAGCTACTGAATCATTTGAAGTTTTCTGTCCACCATTTTTCAAGATATTCATATGTTCCTTATTCTGTTTCAATAGCTTATAATACAAGCCTCCTATTTTTTCACCGTTCAAGGTCAACCGATTCAAGACAAAATCATTAACCATAGACAAATGAATCAATGTAAACAATTTAACTGTAAAAACACATAAATCCTTTTCTGCGAGCCATATCTCACCTTCTTTCTTTTGCTGCTTCTTTAATTCATCAAGCTTTGCTTTAGCTTTCATCTTTTCGTTTCTTTCACCATCCTCGTCACTAGCGTCTGCATTGAAGTCGTCATCATCGTCAGAATCAAACCCGCTTCTATTTGGATGCTCTTGTTCCTTGTTCATGTTATAAAACTCTTCAAAATTTACATCTTCATTATCTGTTCTATCTAATTCAATATCAAGAAGATTAGCCAATTTGGATTCCTTATAAAGGAAAATATTAAGTAATTCGTTTTGGAATTCAGTAGGAATACTGTTAATAATGTACTTCCCCATACCATCAATGTCATCAAAAAATCTATTAAAATTCTTGAAGTTGTTGTTACTGTTAAACTTGATATAAAACACCTTCATTGAAACAATTATATCTATTACCTTAGCTGCTACTAACGTTTTCACAACATTCAATTTTTCGATCATTAGATAGGCATTTTCATTGGAGATAAAGGATGAAGATGAACAAGATTTTTCATGAATACAATTAATCGAGCTGAAAAATGACTTAAAAATCTTGAAGTTAGATTTTAATACAAAAATCACATCATCAAATATCAATTCAATATCATAATGATTTTGTGAATTATTGTTTTCAGAAGCAGGGGCATAAATCAAAGTCTCCAATTTCCAAGAATTCCATACCAAAATAAAATCTAGAGAGACTTTATAAGAAGCAATGAATCTATCAATTGTTTGTAGGAAAGTATTCGGCCATTGACCCGTCAATTTTTCTATATCTAGCTTATCAAGAACCTTATAAATCATTAATTCAATGATTGAATTATTACCAGAAGAGTTGCTAATATACTCGTTGATGTTCACATAATTTCCTAACTTTCCGAGTTTTGCTAATGGGTTAGATGCATCAATCAAAGTATTAATAACCGCTTTTTGAGTTTCTAACTCATCATCGTAAACTTCATGACCATCAAATTCTGCAGCTGGTCTATTTGAGCTGAAAAGTTCTTTCAATTCTGCAATTAATTCTTGCAACAAATTTTGAATTTTTAACCTAATATCGGTATTCATGATATTTGTTTGAGTATTACTATCAATAGATTGAACTGGGGACATATGATTATCATAATTTAATAGCAACTTATTGAAATACTCATCAAATACTTTAAAAATAACATCGTTTTCAAAATCAATAGATTCATAAGATTGATAAAAGCCAATGATTTTTGAAGTGATATCGTTATAAACATTCAATTGTCCCATATTTTGGAACATCATATAAATATTATCGCTATGGGACGATGAAGATAATAATACGTTCCATAGGTCTAAAAAAATCAAAAACTGATCTTTTGATTTACTCAGTGATTTTTGTATAGCTGGTAAGTAGTCAATTAATTTAATTGATACAGATGTTTGATTTTCTTCACTTTCACTTTCTTCTTTACTTCTTTTAAAATTTGAAGAAAAAATTGAAGTAATAGAACCATTGATGAAATTCAATAGATAGTAGTAGTCGCTTTCACCAGAAAGTTCTAATAGTTTCTTAAACTCTGTAACTTCTACATTACCTTCTTCTATATCCCCCAGTTTTGGATGAAAGTTAACGGATGATAAGTCAAACAATAAATATCTAACCAAAAATTCCCAAGACTTTGTATAAGATGGTAATCTATAAAGCGACTTAAAAATTGTCGCTATTGGTGTAAAATTTCGATTTTTTGGAAATTCTGATTCGGTCATAGGTTTGTTCTTCAAATAATTATCATATGCCTTTTTTAAAAACTTAATTAGGTTTTTCGTTTTCAAACAATCATTAATATTTAATTTACCATGACCATTCCCAAATTGAGGAGATTCATAATTCTCGGTGAAAATAGAGTACTTTTCTAATTCGACTTTGGAGCTTTCTAAGTTGACAAGGTTTATGAATCTACTTAATTCAACTTTTAATTTTTCATCAGATGCATGGCCAAATCCAGATCCATAATCAAGTATGTAAAAAAATAGTTGGGTGATTTGTAAATTATCGTTTTCTTCGAGAAATCCTATTTTCAATAATTCACAGCATATAACAATTAAATTATACTTGACGTTAAAATCGCTATCTTTTCTGCTCATGTTAATCAATTGTTTCTTGAATCGCTCAGTGAATTGCCTGAAACCAATACTCATATTCTGATTTCCATTTGATGCATTCTTGTATAATTTAAGTAAAACCTTAGTAACCTCAGCTCTAACATGATTAGAAGGATCTGATAATAGCCAGCCAAAATAACGCAAATATGACGACTGAAAGAAAAAGTCAGGGTATATTATCATCCATTGGCCTAACTGCCTTAAACACTCCTGCCTAATTGAAGCGTCGACATCTCTGTATCTGTGAATAAATGTGGTTTCTGTTATCTCTCCGAAATATTCGTAGATAGTTTCCTTGTGATTGTGATAAATATTAATATTTTTTGATATGGCATCTGCTTTGCCATTTCTAGACTTTTTATTTCCTTTATTTTTATTAGTTGCATTAGATAATTGACGTTGATATTTTTCCAATGTAGCTGTTATACTCACAACAATATCACATAATTTGGTTTGAATTGTCAAGAGAATTGTCGTTGAAATATGCCTCAAAGGTCTGACCGTACATGAACTGAGCGACGTAAGCCAAGTCAAAATTTTGTTCATTAAGGGTGAAGTTAATACCGTTTCTCTTTCCTCGTCACTATCTTCTTCGTCTTCATTTCCTTGATATAATATTCCCTTCTCATGAGCAAGGTAGATTAGATCCTCAAAAAACTCACAAACATTTTTCCTGAAAAACTTCAAGTCTTTGTTATTAGAAATAAATGGATACTCATGGTACTGCTGCTTTTCAAAAGCTATCGTTAATTCACCAATCGTTTCCGCTGCCGATTCCAAATTAACTAAGTCATGAGGTTGCAAAAGATAGATGCATCCACAGCTTCGTAATAGCAAATTCACCAACGATGCAATCAGCTCGCTATCCTTATTATTCTCCTCATTTTCAATGTATTCCTCTATCCATTCCAAGGCAAGCTCTTGTGTAGACAAATCAGGTTTCGATAATGCTTTATATAAGAGGTTCTCTTCGAAATCTGTCCCCAATTCCTCCACAGATTTAGGAGCAGCCCTGTTGACTGTTTTGCTTTTCTTATTTGGTTTTCTGGGTCCCCTGCTACGTTTTTTACTCGCATCTGATGGCGCCATATACTCATCATCACTTTTATTAGCGGCTATATCTGATTCCTCTGAATCGCTACTATCTTTATATATACTCGTATCTCTATTTACGATACGAGCTGACTTTCGTGTAGCTCTAACGCTGGTCATTTTCCAACTATTATTCACTTGTATATCACGATTGACTAAGTTGGTTTGGTTGTAAATAAACGCTTAAACGCTTTACAACAAAAAAGACGCGTTCTACAGATGTCGCAAATTTATGCGACATATGTCGCGAAGTGTCTAGCCCAATCTCAGCATTTTCTTTCTCGAATCAAAACGGCCAGTAGTCAAGTATTTATCATATAGCAGAAAAGTTGAAGAAAAGGCAACCAATCAATTAAGAAAGAGCGTAAGAACATGTCAGCATCTGCTTCCGTTGATCCAGAAACACCTACTTCTGCCACCCCTATTCCTAATGAAGAAATAAGCTTGGATGAGAATCCAGTGAAGGAAGAAGATAAACAAGAACAAAATGGTAAGCCGATTGATGTAGAAAAGGCTAAGAGCACATTTCAAGAGAAGGCAAAAAATTATTTAATTGACCAGTCGAGTCACATTGTGATTCCATCTTTCGCCAAGTGGTTCAATATGAATGATGTTCATAGCATAGAAAAGAAACTGTTTCCCGATTTTTTTCCAGTTAAAGAAGGCGACGAATATAGGTCTATTTACAAGACCAAGGAAATCTATAAGAACATGAGAGACTTCATGATTAACTCGTATAGAATTAATCCTTTGGAGTATTTGACTGTTACCGCCATTCGTCGTAATTTGGCAGGGGATGTCTCAAGTATAATCAGAATCCATCATTTCTTAGAAAAATGGGGTTTGATTAATTATCAGATTGATCCAAGAACTAAATCCACAGTAGTTGGACCTCAATATACTGGTCACTTCCAGGTTACATTGGACACGCCAAAAGGGTTGGTTCCATTTATTCCTGATAATATCGAAGTCATTGATTCTGCGAAAGACTTACCTTCACCACCAAATTCAGTTGAAAACGAAAGCGCCAATGAAAATGATCAAGCAGACTACGAGAAGGATCAAAATATTAAGGTTAAACAAGAAATCCCAATAAACATGGAAGTTAGACGTAATATATATACTAACTCCAATGACGTGTCGAAAAATATTAATACTCAAAACATGATCCAATACTTCTGCAACACTTGTGGTAAGGATACAAGTGAAGTAAGATACCACAATTTAAAAAGCAAGTCCTATTCGGCCAACCCTAATTCAAATATAAACAATGCTTCTGTGTTGTGTAGTACATGCTTTGATCAAGGATTATTCCCTCTGAATTTCCAATCATCCGATTTCATCAAGTTACAAAAAAATAAGGACAATATAGAATGGTCAGAACAAGAAATTTTATTGTTGTTGGAAGGTATTGAAATGTTCGGAACTTTTGATGCCAGTTCAAATAATGCAAACGTTTCATTGAATTCTAATGCAAATGGTCAGTGGGATAAAATTGCGGAATTTATTGGCACGAAAACAAAGGAACAGTGTTTGATCAAATTTATACAATTGCCAATTGAAGATAGATACTTAAACAAATTAATACACTCCAATAGAAAGGATGACTCTTTCAATCAAGAAAAGCTTGTCCAAGACATTGTGAGTCAAATAATCTCAAACAAATCAGGACAAGCTTTAGTGAGAGAAAATTCATTGAAAAGTTTAAATGAATCGATAACTGAACAGTCGAATTTAATAAACCAAATTACAGAATTGACTTTAGAAAAGTTCCAAACCAAGGTGAATAATTTGAATAACTTAGAGTCAAATTTAATTGAAATCGAAAATTCATTAAACTTAGAAAGAAAGCAATTATTGATCGAAAGATGGTCGAACTTTGAAAAAATTAATAAATTCAAGAAATCTCAAGAGAACTTGAGTCCAGAATTGAATAGCTTACTTGATGATTTGTTGACGCCAATAAATGTGAATGAAATCAATAAATCGTTTAATAATAATTTCAAGTTGAATAATGATTCAAACAAAATGGATGTTGATAGCTCTAATAATTTGTTAAACAGTATTGATAATGATAGCATCCCGGTAAGTATTGCCAAACCGAAGAATTATCAATTCTGGTCTGGTTAATCTATATATTTATGTATTCTAACTTTTGTATTGTAATCTATATTTTCTTTCATTGAGAAGTAGTTGTGAATATTCGCAAAATGACCCTTAGATTATGTGAATATTATTGTTAAGCTAGAAGCTAAGTAATTTAAAGAAATAGCTTTAGAACTGTAGGATAATGTGTCGATGAAAAATAGGACTAGAACCAAAGCTAAAGGGAGAAGCATGGGTTCAAAATATACATTTATATATATATATATACTCAGGACAATATGATAAAACATATACTTGCCTGCGTAGCGTAATGGTTAACGCGTTTGACTTCTAATCAAAAGATTGCGGGTTCGACTCCCGCCGTGGGTTCTTTTTTTTTCGACCTCATATTGTTAGATATGAAGCTAAAGCTATATACAACTCTCAAGTTAAAAAAAAAGCTAGCATTTGTATCCTAATTGACGCTACAACAACAATAATAATAACCCGTGATTTATATTATCATATACTCCTATAAATTTATAATTAAACCTGAATGACTCGACCCTATTTGCTAAAAAATTAAACACTTAAAAAAAAAGAAAAATTAAAACAAATGAAACAACAATTGATGATATTATATTAGTGTGTGTGTGTGTGTGCGAATACATCAATTATTTCTCAACTGAATTAATAGCCTCCTTATTAGAAAGTATAGAACTATCATCGTTTGATTCGCCATTCGTCATGATCTTTTGATTTCTGACTCTTTCAAACAATTCATCTTGTTGTTCTTTGCTAAGTTCATGCTTCTTCTTACCCTTAATATGGTACATTGGGTTCAATTTGACTAATGTAAGGTTCTTACAGAATGGTAAGTGTCCCTTCTTTTCTTCATACATCATTAAACATAAAGTAACGATAACAGCTATCCAGTACACGTTATAAGAAATAACTGAACCGTATGTAGCAGAATTTTGCCATCCCAAAAGAGCATTGAAGACATCCCAACCATTATCAGTTTCTGGGTTGCAACAATTTACGTGCCAGACCGATTTGGAAATATCGTAAGTACCTGGGCCAGAACCATTTTCTGAAGCATCACCACCAGTCTTTTTATTGTAAACATTGGTTTCAAAGTACCAAACACCCCTGGAAAATAATCCTGCAGCAATTAAGTACAAAATGGCAGTGGAAATGATCAAGAAAATTTGTAAAGAAACAGTGGAACCGGAATAGTACAATAATCCACCGACAACGATACCTGCAATTAAACCACAAATAACTGGAAGTGGAAATGATGATGCAGGACTATCTAAACCAACACCACCAACAAAAACAACAGCTTCCAATCCTTCTCTAAGAGTAGTGATGAATGGTAAGATAAACATACAGTATTTCTTAGTCACGTACCCAATTCTGAACCTGTCTTTACCTTTTGGTGGTTCTTTGATCAAAGCTTGTGCTAACTTAATTCTCCACTTTTCCTTCATCTTATTAATACGCAACATAGCAATACCCATCATCGAAATTAATACTGTCGCAATTATACAGAAAATACCTTCCCATAAATCTTCAGAATTACCCCAAATATCTTTACCCAAAGAATAGAATGTACCAATGAAAGCACCACCCAAAATAAGACAAATTAACAACCCTAGTAGCGCCCCTATCCAAACCTGTCTTACTAATTTTTTGTATACAACTGGGTCATTACTTGCTCCCCCTAAACCTTGCTTTAAGAAAGCTAATAAAACCGAAACAACGACAACGGCTTCTAAGGTTTCACGGAAGACAATGAAAAAAATTTGAACGTTAAATACGTTAACCATTTTTCACTTTCTCTGTCTCTTTGATGTGCTATTAGTTAAAAAGTACTATTTTTCAATTAAAGGCGTACTTCTCTGCTAATTTATATTCCGTAAAATAATCTTCAATTATCAGATGGTTTGTTGAATATTTCTCGCATAATCGTCTGCATCCATCCATATACGGTAGTATTGATCAATCTGATAATTTCATGAAAATTTTTTTTTCGTCCAATTAAGAAGCGAATACAGCTCATGCGTGCATGACATGCATAGAGACACAGCGCATGCTCTCACTGACATAGTAATATGAAGGATGAAGCATTGTTATACGCTAAAATTTTCTTTTAATGCATGTCTAAATAATACAAAAGGTCCAATAAAAATCCAATATTTTCAGGTGATACTGCTTGTCTAGGCCTAAGCCGGGTATTTAATAAAATTATCTATTGTCCCTAACGGTATTATCTGTCGGGCAATATATATTTAGTTATTGTTTGGCATAACATAACTAGTAGAGAGAACGTCGATAATATAGTTGAGGTATCGCTACGTACGAACCTATTATGATTCAAGCGAAGAAGAGATAGAATAATACTGAAAACAAGTGAGCAGCATATCGCCAATTATCTCAAGCATATAGTTTTTTGAAATTGGGTAGCAATTAATTACGACAGATATTTATGGCTAGAATATGTTATTCTCGCGCAATTGATTTTTTGTACCTCTTTGATATTTCCCTAAATAGAAAATATGTCTACCCGTGGTGCAAACCTTTAGAATATGGCTTTTTTCATGCGAACGGGAACGTCTGTTCCTATGGTAGCACTGGCATTTTCGTTCAGGAACTATAGGCACTCCTGACGAGCCTCGGATTTGGCAGGTCGTTATTGTATTAATCTAACTATTGACAGAGTTCTTGGCTTTTTGTCGCTTATTTGTCGGTAGTGTTCTGAGCGTCTTACCACGATTTTTTTTGTCCAGTCAATAGGCATCAAGGCAACGGTTGTCCTGGTTGGTTAACATGCGATATCGGCCTCATGTAGTCTTTTGTTGATTGATGTAGATATGTACATATCATGCTCATCATTTTTTGGGTTAATTTTATGTTGTATCAAACAGCGTACCCCGGGGATTCGTATTTGGGTATACCGGGTACGAGTATAGGGAGCATTAGGCCAATTAATAGATTATCCCAATAAGTTTGGTGTATGGGTTTGGTGTATGGGTGGAATATTTGACTCCACAACTCCGGGAAGGACCGATTAGTTCTTTGTATGTTTCATCACACTTGATTCCGTTGGAAGTAGATCCTATATTGATATTAAATCATCAAAAAATGTCAGGATTAAAGTATATTGATAACGCAAGGAAAATATTATGTATTGGACGGAATTATGCGGCCCATATTAAAGAATTGAATAGTGCTAAACCTCAACAACCATTTTTCTTCTTGAAGCCATCTTCATCAATCTTGAAACCAAATAGTGGACCTTTCTTAGTTCCAAAAGGCACAATTGTGCACCATGAAGTTGAATTGGGTATAATTTTGAATAAAACATTGTCTAATTTGCCTGAAAGCTTTTCTCGTGAAGAAGCATTGGACTGTATCGACGGTTACGCATTAACCATTGATATGACAGCTAGAAATGTTCAAGATGAAGCTAAGGGTAAGGGTTTACCATGGACAATTGGAAAGGGTTTTGACACTTTTTTGCCATTGTCACAATTTATCCCTAAATCACAAATCCCTGATCCATACGATGTTGAATTGAGCTTAAGCATCAATGGACAAATCAAACAAAAAGACAAAACCGATCTCATGATTTTCCCAATTCATAAAATATTGTCTCATATGTCAGCAATCATGACGTTAGAAAAGGGTGATCTTATCTTAACTGGTACTCCAAAAGGGGTTGGTCCAGTTGTTCCTGGGGATAAAATCAAGGCTACAATTACGGCGGGTGGTAACGTTTTAAACGATGCAACCATTGAAATCGATGCCGAACAAAAACCAGGGCCATATGAATTTAAAGAAACCTAGATATATCGGTAGCTAATTTTAATCATCCATATAATAATATAGTCTTATATAAAGATTTATCTATCTGCAAAATTCTAAATAAAAATGCCATCTGTTGGAGGACTATACTGTCGTAATATAATGTTAGCTTCTGACATCACCTTATGTGATAATATGTCCATTGAATAGCTTTGAGCGTATACAACTTCCTTGATGCCACTTTGAACAATCTTAATTGAACATGTCAAGCAAGGGCATGTATTGCAGTATAGAACACTATTCTCACCTGTTTGTCCTCCAGTTATTCTATCTCTACCTGCTTCGAGTAAAGCATTTTCTTCTGCGTGTAAGCATAAACATGTTGATAATGCTGCACCACTCCCTTGTCCTTGGTTACATCTGGAACATCCACCTTCATTACAGTTGGTTAAATTCCGAGGCGTTCCATTATAGCCTGTAGCCATTACCCTATTACCTCTGACTACAACACATCCAACCCTACGTTTCATACAATTAGATCTCAATGCTGCCAAGTCGGCCAATCTCATAAAATACGAGTCCCATGTAGGTCTCAATCTCTCTTGGTTCAATAAATTCAATTCAGACAATTTTACATACAAGCTCTTGATCGATGCAGACGTGTTTATGATCTTAATTTGAGCCTGGTTATTGATTTCAATTAATGGATTTGTGGAGGAGAATAAAAGTTTATCCGATTGAGAAATAAACTCCTCAAGAGATAAACCCTTTTGCTGCTTAATAGAGAATCTCTTAAACCTCAACTGTATTGGAGCGTCTATCGAAATGTGTAAAAAAAAAGGTCTTTTCTGGAGCGAATTCAACATTTCAATATCACTGATGTGAGAAATTACAAAGTTCATCCGCCAGTTTGTAGTCACATAATCAAGTAACTCGTCTAATTCATTGAATAGATTATACGGCTCCATCGTGCCATTATTTATAACCTTGGTTGTAATATCATCGTTAGAAAGCGACAAATCTTTGATATCAATTGCCGCTGATGATTCACTTGACCAAGATGATTCGACCTCTTTATCGTCATTATCTTTGAACACTAGCAATTTAAATCCTTGAAACGTCAAATACCGAGCGACCTCTGTTTTTCCCGAACTAAGAGTCCCAGATATACCTATTAACATTGTTGTGTAGCACTATTTCTGATGCTAGATAGAAGTTTTCATACACTTTTTCTCGCGTTTATATTAGCAGCTTAATCAGTCGCAAACCAAAAATGGATATCTCCTGCTCTGTCCTTTATCTACTTTGAACAATTTCACGGCTATACATTCTATACAATTATTGACTAATATGAATAGAATTATACTAGTATTGACTAGTCTTCTTTGGTTTTTGGTATCGGCTTCAAGTATGGTTCATGAGGATGGATACTGTGCCATGTACGATAATTGCGGTAAGAAGTCACTCTTCGGTAGTGAATTACCATGTGTGAACAATACAGAGGCAGTAAAGCCACCTGAGGCATCAATTGAGATATTAAGTCGAATATGCGGTGCTGATTTTCCTATGGAGAGAGTTTGCTGTTCCGAGAAGCAACTAATCAATTTAGAATCCAATTTGAAGAAAGTTGACCCATTGATAAGTTCATGCCCTGCTTGTAGGAAGAACTTCTATGACTTCTTTTGCAAGTTCACATGCTCTTCAAATCAATCCACTTTCATCGACATCACTAAGACTGCCGAGTCTATTGACCTAAAGAAGGAAATAGTGACAGAATTGAGTCAGTTCGTAGACTCTGATTATGCCTCAGACTTTTTCAACTCTTGCAAGGAAGTGAAGTTTTCAGCAACTAATGGATATGCCATGGATTTGATTGGCGGAGGTGCCACTAATTACAAGGAATTTTTAAAGTTCTTAGGTGATGAGAAACCACTTTTAGGAGGCTCTCCTTTTCAAATTAATTATGAATATGCTACTAGTGAAAAGCAAGAAAATGAGGGTATAGTGTTAAGATCGGGTGATATGAAGAGCTGTGATGATAAGGATTATAAGTGTGCCTGTTCAGACTGTTCGAGTTCGTGTCCGAAATTACCTGGCTTTAAAAGCTATGATAATAAGTGTACGATAGGTGTCTTACCTTGTTTCTCATTTGCAATAATTATTCTTTGGGGTTGTTTAATTTTAATCTTAGGAGGTTACCACGTTTCAATTGCAAGATCAAAGAATGATGATATCAGACGCTGGAGTACTAGTCTAGCAAATGATGATGACGATGATATAGGAAATACCTATCAGTTTACAAGAAATAGCAATTTTTCTAAATTCAGCGCTCTAGAAGAATATCATATGAAATTAATATGTTATATCCAAACTGCTTTTGAGTATATCGGGTTTTATTGCGCCCTGTTACCAGGAATTACTATTGGGACTTGTATCGTGGTGACGCTTATCATGTCTAGTGGATTATTCTGGCTCAATCTTGAGATAAATCCTGTAAAATTATGGGTAAGTCCCGAGGAACCGGCACTCAAAAATCTTCAATTCTTTGAAGAAGAATTTGGCGAGTGGTTTAGAATTGAACAGATAATCATTAGTTCTAAGAATGAGAGCCAACCTATTCTTAATTGGGAAAATATCCAATGGTGGTTTGAAAAAGAGCAAGAATTAAGAAGCTTGACAATTGGTGATAAGAAAAAAATTGGTTTATCTGATCTTTGCTTTAAACCTATGGGCGATGATTGTGCAATTGAGTCTTTTGCGCAATACTTTCAAGGAGATATAAATAATCTTAAAGAAGATAACTGGAAACAGCGAATCAAGAGCTGTACAGACTCGCCGGTGAATTGCTTGCCTACGTTCCAGCAACCTTTAAAGAAAAATTTATTATTTGACAAGGAAGATATTTTTGATTCTAAAGCTTTCGTGATCACATTGTTAATTAACAATAATCTGTCAAACACTGAATACACCAATAGTGCCATCGAATTTGAACATGCAATAAAGGAATGGATATTTGATATAAGAAATGAAAATATGAATTTAAAAATAGATTTTAGTACTGAAGTGTCATTAACAGAAGAGTTGAACAAGTCGACTAACATGGATATCAGTATTATTATTGTCTCTTACCTTTTAATGTTTTTGTATGCTTCTTTAGCATTAGGTGGTAAAGTTCCTACAAGTATGCAGTTGAAAGACTTAGTTCATACCAGATTTCAGCTAGGTTTAGGAGGAATATTTATTATCTTGCTATCAGTCACTTCATCGGCTGGGATTTTTTCAATGATAGGTTTGAAATCAACTTTGATTATAGCTGAGGTTATTCCATTCCTAATTTTGGCTGTAGGTATTGATAACATATTCTTGATCGTTCATGAATTACATCTTAATAATGAATTACTTGCTAGCGATTCAATCGAATACAGGATCTCCCAGACTTTAAAAAGCGTCGGTCCTTCATGTTTGATCAGTGCTATATTGCAATTTGCAATGTTTTTGTTGGCAACCAGAGTTGAAATGCCTGCTGTCAAAAATTTTGCCTTCTACTCAGCAGGAACAATCATGATGAATTTCATTTTACAGATGACAGGTTTTATTGCTTTATTATCATTGGACCAAAGAAGATTAGAAGATGATAGGATTGACTGCGTGCCATGTATACAAGTGGATGATCCAATTACTTTAAGTGAAGATGATAGTGAGTACGAGCAGCCAGAAGAGGTTGAATACAACTTCTCCAGATTGATTAGTACATACTACGCCCCATTCATACTTTCCAGGACAAATAAGCCTAAAATTCTTACTTTATTTTTACTATGGCTTGGTATTTCACTAAGCCTTTTGCCAAATATACAATTTGGGTTGGACCAGAGGATTGCAATACCATCAGATTCATACTTGATAGACTATTTCAACTCAGTGTACAAATATTTGAATGTTGGTCCTCCAATTTTCTTCGTGATAAAGAACTTAGATATTACCCAGAGAGAAAGCCAACAAAAATTGTGTGGAAAGTTTTCTACTTGCAATGAGTTTTCAGTCTCAAACATTTTAGAGCAAGAACTCAAAAGAAGCTCTAAATCTACCATTGCGGAGCCCGCGTCGAGCTGGTTAGACGATTTCTTAACATGGTTAAATCCGGATTTGGACCAATGTTGTAGGTTTAAAAAGAATTCGCCATTCGACGACAAGCAATTCTGTACGCCTAGTACGCCAGAAAGATTATGTGAAGCATGCTATACAGATCATGACCCACAGTACAGCAACACAATGGAAGGCTTCCCTACCGGTAAGGAATTTATGTTTTATTTCAATCAATGGATCGAGGAACCAAGTGACCCATGTCCATTAGGAGGCAAAGCTCCGTATTCGACCAGTATATCGGTAAACAAAAACCGAACCAAGATAAATTCGAGTTACTTTAGAAGCAGCCATTCACCATTACGTTCGCAGGCCGACTTCATCAATGCTCACAAGAACTCGCTCCGTATAGTCAAAGAGATCGAATCGTACGATAACGACATTGACATGTTTGCATTCTCACCGTTCTACATATTTTTCGTCCAGTATGAATCGATAGTCAAATTGACCCTTACGTTATTGCTAATTGCTGCAATTATCATCTGGTCCATAAGTGCTTTCCTCTTAGGCTCAATATCTTCTGCTACTGTTCTTGTTGTCACTGTCTGCATAGTTCTCGTCAATATTGGAGGCGTGATGTCTCTTTGGGGCATTTCCTTGAACGCTGTGTCTCTAGTCAACTTGATTATCTGTGCTGGTTTGGCGGTGGAGTTTACCATTCATATTACTCGCGCTTTCACCATCACACCTGCAGACGTTTACTCAATAAACCCCAGAGAAAACAAGGCTCACAAGGCCCTTACTACAGTTGGAGGCTCGGTCTTAGGAGGTATAACCCTAACGAAATTTATCGGAATTTCGGTTCTTGCATTCACCAGATCAAAGATTTTCGAGGTCTACTACTTCAGAATGTGGCTTGCATTGGTGTTTATTGCGGCAATTCATGCTCTCTGTTTGCTCCCCATCCTATTGAGTTACTTTGGTGGTTCCAAACTTATTCCTTCGGATGATCTTGCTGGTAATGCTACCGTTCCAGAACATAATGAAGGGCTTTAACCAGCATACAAAAAACAATCCTGTATATAGGGAACGTGACCATCAACCGAAAAACGAAGCCAGAAATAGCAAGAACAGTGTAGTATAGATTATAAATCGTAGTAATCCTTGATAAGTTCAAAGAAAACAATATATATACAATAAAGAACACTATAAATGTCTACTGTATACACTTTTAAATGGTATGTTAGGCCAATTGAAAAAGAATTGAAGATATGCGGAGATAACCTCGGCTGATAGTCCGAAATCCTTAAAAACGATACTAACATAAAATAGGCCAAAGGGACCGCAAGAAGTCGTTCTTACTGGTACTTTTGACAATTGGTCCAAGACTTTATACTTGGTCAAGCAAGCAGATGGGTCGTTTGAATTGACGGTGCCATTGCCAACCCACAACAATGAGATCCTTTATAAGTACATTGTTGATGGCCAATGGAAGGTTTCTCCTACCGAAAAGGTTGTTACAGATGAAAGCGGTATTGAAAACAACCGTTTAGATGCTAGTGACTTATATGTTTCGAAGAATGCAGGCTCGAGAATTCCAGAAAGTGGTGGGTTGTTCGTTGCTGGTAACAACTCCAAGAAGGGAGATTTAAACACTACTGTTTTGCCATCGGCAGAAGGTAAACATGCAACTGTTGCAGGTGAGCCAGGTATTCAAATTCCTCAAGATAAGGATTCATTAGCGGCTTTCACTAAGTTTGAAAATTCTAATGAAAAAGACTTGAAGACTACGGTTTTACCATCATCCGAGGGCCAACATGCTTCAATTGCAGGAGAACCAGGTATCCAAGTCCCTCAAGATAAGGATTCATTAGCGGCTTTCACTAAGTTTGAAAATACTGGTGATAAAGATGTAAACACTTCAGAATTAACTCCAGAAGAAAAGAAGAAACAGAAGAAAAAGGTCAAGAGAAGTCAATACAAGGCTAAGAAGAAGAAGAAGGCTGCTGAAGCTGCTGGTGCCTTCGGTGCTGGTGGTGCTACTGCTGGTGGGTTTTATGATGCATCTAAAGGTGTTCCTGAAGTTTCTGAAGGTACGGAAGGAAATGATATTACAACCACCGAAGGTGAAACTGAACCAGAAGCAACTCCAGAACCACAAACTCTTGATCCTCAAGCAAGAGAAGTTCAAAATGAAACTAAAAAGGACAAGCATGAAGAAGAAATCATCGCTGCCGCTGGTCTTTCTGGTGTAGGTGCAGGTGTCGGAGCCGCAGCTGCTACTGGTTACTCTTCTGTTGGTAGGGAAGCTTCGAAGGTTTCAGCAAGTAGCTCTAATTATGATTCTCCTTCAGGTGACAAAGACACCGGTGCTGTTGCACTCGGTGATGTACCTGCTGAGAAATCTAATGCTTATGCTCCATCTGGTTTAGACTCGCAGCAATCAGAATCAAATAATGAATTCTTACCTGTTATTGGGGGTGCGCCTGTCACTTCTCAGGGAACTGACCTTTCTAAATCCCAAGCCGGCGATAAATTGCCAAGTGCTGATTCAGAAGTTGAACCAGAATCCTCGAAAGACAATAAGCACGGTGCTCTCGGTGGGGCTGCCCTCGGTGGTGCTGCTCTTGCTGGTGGTGCTGCTGCCTCTCATTTCGGTGGTGATGCGAAATCTGATTTGCCTGAATATGCTGGTGATGCCTCTCATTTTGTTGATGAAAAGAAGTCATCCTTACCTCCTGCTCAATTTTCTGACAACAGAGATTCCGAGTTACCTAACTATGGTGGCTCTGATTCTAAATACTTAGATGAGAAAAAGCAAGGTGGTGCTATTGCTGGTGATGCTGCTTCTGCCCCTGTAGCTTCTTCCTCGCGTGATCAATACACTGCTCCTCAATATGATCCTAAGATTGCCAATGAGCCTACTGAAGTTAACCCTTCTGCTGAAGAAACTTCCAAAGCTGAAAAATACGGCGCTCCAGCTCTTGGAGGTGCTGCGATCGCTGGAACTGGATACGCTGCTGCATCCTCTGGTCCTGAGAAAGATATTGGTTCTCAGGCTGTATCTAAGGATGTTCCAGAGATCTATGAAGAAAGAGTAACATCAACTTTGGATCCAAAGGCCAAGGAAGCTCAACCATTGAACAAGGAAACTGAACCTTTGAACAAGGAAACCCAACCATTGAACAAGGAAGCTCAACCATTGAGCAAGGAAACTCAACCAATTGTAGGCGGAATAAGCAATGATTCCAATGCTGAAAAGGAAGTTGATGCTTCTCCTGTTACCGGTAGAGAAGGTGCCCCACCTTTGACTCAATTTGCTTCCGCTGACGAAATTGTTATTGCTCAAGGTGCCGGCAACAAGACTAACGTCGAAGCTGAACTTCGTGCCAGGGAACACGGTGATGTTATTGTTGAAGAAATTCAACCTACAGAGTCTGAAAAGCAAAGATTAACTGAAGAGGCTCATGTATTTGATAACTCTAATGGAAAATCCACTTCAGAAGTGATCCCAACCAACAATTCTAAGGCTACTTCTTCTAATGCTGCACCTGCTGCCGCTGGCACTTCATCAAAGAAGGCTACACCAGCAAAGAAAGATGCAAAGAAGGAATCAAAGAAGGATGCAAAGAAGGACGAAAAGAAAAAGAAGGGCTTCTTCTCAAAGTTGAAGAGTGTGTTCAAATAAACATTTTTCTAAATTTATGTTCCATATTTTGATTTTATGATTTCTAGTCGGCAGAAAGCTCAATGAGCCATTCTTGTTTGTTTTATTTTTCTCTTATTTTGTGCTATTAATATCCTTGCCATCTAATTTGTTTGTTTATGTATTATTACAATTTTATAGCTATCATTATACTGTTATTGATATAGGGTTGTTCCTATTTTAAATATAATATAATTGTATGTATTCATTTTCTACTGTACTTTCCGTAATATCCTAATAATTCGTGTAATACTTTATAACTAATAATATTCACCTACTTATCAAACTATACTTAATTCATTACTAAGAATTTTTATGCTAACCTATAATACAAAACACAATATTTCGCTTCTCCAAGCGATCTGCTAATCCTATCAGTTCTTCAAAACCTTAACGTGCTTCAAACTGAACCATTCTTCTAGTTCTAGCCTTGTAGATAACTCTGTGTCCACATTCCTTACATCTGATAGCATCACTCTTTCCTAATGAAAATGAAGTGGCACATTGGGCACAGTTGTATTTAACACCCAACGATTTATTGGTAACTTGACCGTGAGCTGCGTGTGATATAGATGCTGGTGCAGTGAATCCTTCTCTCTGTGGTGATGACATGTTGACGTATTGTTTCGATTTATTGTAAGATAGAATAGTAGAGTAGTTGTTAGTCTTCATCTCTTTGAAAAATGGTCTGAAAAAAAAAACGGTCACGTGCGTCCCGCTAGTTAATTTTTTCAACCGATATCAGAGACGTTAGACTATTCAGTATTAAAGTAGTATGAATCCATGAACTTTATAAAGGATGCAATAACAAGGGTTGGACGATCTGCTCGTCAATTGGAATCTTTCACCAGTTCACAAAAAGGAAATGTGGTTTTAGCCACTTCAAAAGAAGAATCATCGCCGAAAGTAATACACAAGCCAAATAGAAATTTGACCAATGCAGATCTCCATAAATTCAAACCGCTAGTAAAGGGATACCAACGGAAAGTGTACCAGGACTTCTTAGAGCCGTTGCAGATTTCTAATTTAAAAGTATTCAATGATGACCTCCCCAAGTATAATTCGGAGTTGGCTAAAATTGTATGGGTACGAAAAACGAACCAGGATACAGTGAATGTTTTCAATAATTTCTTGGAAGATAGAATAATATTCAACCAGATGATGGATTTGTTAATAGATATAACGCCTGAATACTTGAAATCCAATGACATACACAACGATCAAAGTCTCTCGAGAATACTACAGCAGCAGGACCACCAAGACCGAATGAATAAATTTTCCGACATAACTCCAAGATACCATTTTCATGAAATACCGCCAATACCACCGTTAGACCCGGAGAGCTTTCAAAAATACATATACTTTCTTACCCATCTGAAGATACTATACAAGAATTCGCTGTCACTACAGAATGGCCTTGTATCGGATATCTTATTACACACGCATAAGCTAACCAACACAAAGTACCAGCCATTTCGCTCGGTATATACATACAATTACTTGATCAAGTTCTTCGGATACGATAAGAATCAAAGTTCGTTTGCAAGAGAATTGTTACTAGTAATGAATAAAGATGGCCATAAACCCAACATAGATACAATCAACAATTTGTTGAAACTATGCCAAACGCACTCCAAAATTCGGTCTATTTCCAACACCTACCAAATTATAATAAAGTATTTGAAGCTCAGCAAGTCATTAAATATAGAAATTAATTTAACGACGTGGAACAGAATTTATGACCTGATTAACAATATTTTTCTTAAAGAATTATTCATAAATAAAATGATCAGCATTAATTTACCCATTCTGAAGAATTTGAGCATTCGGATCCTCGATGATTATATGGAAACCACAAAAAATACAAACGAACTTATAGCATTCATAGAGAATGATTTGCAGGTGAAATGGCGCCAAGATTCGAAGTTTCTTAATAAAGTTCTTTATCATAAAGCAATTAATGCGACACAAGACCATCTACATGAATTATGGACTTTCATAAATACTTGTGATATTGACAGTTTCTCAGTTAAGTACTTGTTCGAAGGTATCATTAAGAATAAGCAAATAACCAACAAAGGGCTTATGCTCGTATCCTTCTATTCAAACATTGATAACAGTCTTTACAATAACCCAGATATTTACAAGTTTATAATACTGGGAGTATGTGAGAACAACGAAAATTACTCTTACGATAAAATTGCATTCATACTACGCGGATTGATCCACGACGCTACTCACTACTTAGGGCTACCACAGGAAATCACGAAGTACGAGACGAATAAAACGGTTTCTGAAAACTTCAAGATAATCAAGAGACTAGTTGGGTTTAAGCTTACTAAGTTCGAAGGGAAGCTAGCCTATTATAACCAACAAGCATCACCGGTCCACCCATTACTGTCTCCGTTGTCCATGGAGGAAAGAACCCTCTGGATGGGACTCAAGGCTCATATCAAGCAAAAGAACAACCCAACTGATCCCCAAGAAATCATACATCGTTTACAATTGGGGCCATGTACAGTATTGATACCTCAAGACCAAATTAACAAATACGAACAGTACCAAAACCGAAAAACGGCAAATGCCAGAAACAGAGATCGCTTGTATAAACTTCAGCAGGGAATAGACAACTACACCGTTCAACAAATGACTGAAAGGGGTATCATCGTGTGATGTGAAACTTCGCTTAATTCTGGTATCCCTACTCACCCCACCCACTAATAGGCTGATTTTTCACCTGCCAGGTCTTCGGTCGCATATTCCTAATCATTCGGGCATATTTAAGCATGTATATAATTAATAAATACCCAATGTGCGTTGTACAGAACCCCCTTCAATTTGTCTGGAATGTAACCAATTATGATGCAAATCAAACGATCTAAGCTCCTTCTCCTCTTTATCCCTTACTTGAGGTAAATAGACTACATATAGTGCGTACAGATTATTGCTCTCTTTTTTCTGGGATAAGTATATTACTTTCCTTATCAGTAAGTTGGATTACATCTTCCTTTTTTGAACCACTTTGACATTGTAGCGGTAATATCTGGCCACATGCCCTATTATACCCTATTAAAAGTATTCTTCGTGGATTACTATTGTATCGAATAATACTCCCGAATCAGCCTCGCCTTATTGTTCCAGGTGCGCAGCTCGGATTTTATGCACTGATGAAGATGCTTACAAGATCACGGATCCCACATTTCCATGGCCATCCTTACTAAATGCCGACGAATATGCATTGTTTAAGGGTTGCAGAAATCCCTAACTTTTATTGCCATTTCAATTTGTATGTGTCCCAAATTAGTCCCCTCTAAAACCTCAAATATACGTTTTGCCTCATTAATATAGAGTTTTACCTTAAATGTATGGATTCGCTTCTAAATATTTTCAGCAAACGTTTACGATGATAGCAAAACCGCAAGCATTACATTAAGCTCTGACTAACGGGCCGGGCCTAAAACTATAATTTAGTGTTATTTTTAGCGTTTGGTTAGCAGGCTCATATCACACTCATTTATGCGAAGCATGAACTATTTTTTAAAAGTTAGGCCATGAGTGTGTTTTCAGCATAGTTTTCTTCCATGTTAAACTCGAAGATGCAATATGTATAGAAACATGCAGTAATTTCAGACTAAATCGACGAGAAACGGGTAGGAGTATTGCTAATAACATTACTTAATTTGGAAATTTCTATTTTAAACTAGGGCGAACCAAAACAATCCCGAACAATAGACCATAATAGATTTTGCACATTCTAACATTACTTTTTAAGTTAACAACCTGTAGGATCGGCCAGTATACAGTCGTTTGAGTATGCTTAACGATAATTTTTCGAATATTCCGGCATCTCGAAATATCCTTAATTAGCAATATATAGGTTGGATAACCATTTGAAATCGATTATTGGAATTTTCAGTCGTCAGTACGGTGTTTTTTAGTTCAGTGTCATAGCTTGATATATTTTGATTGATACTGGTGAGTTGAATAGTCAGATATTTGGAGATAAAATTGAAGGTTTAACTGGTGGATAGCTGATAAGAAAAATAGCTGAAAGGATGATACCAAATAAATTAATATTGACACTAGGATTGGTTCAGGTGGTTTGTGGGTTGACCTTGGATTCATGTTCGAGTCAAAATATAGGAAGTGGGAAGACATCGTCGCAATATATGTCCAATGGTAAATGTAAAGAGACTTGCATGTCAGACGGATATGCAGTGGCTATTCTACAAGGATACGACTGTTGGTGCTCTAACTATCTTCCTGGTGACACCACATCAATGTCCAATTGTAACGAGGATTGTCCAGGGTATCCTTCCGAAAAATGTGCTGGTCTGGGATACTATGGTTACCTTGTAGTAGGAGATCCAAGTGGCACACAAGGGAGCTCGAGTCCAAGTTCTACATCTGAAAGTAGTAGTTCGACCGAAGAAACTTCGAGCTCGACGTCTAAAACGTCTTCTACATCAACCTCGAGCACATCTACCACAACTTCATCATCTTCGTCATCCAGAAGAACATCTACAAGTACTTCGTCTTCATCCTCATCCTCATCAACCTGGACTGAGCCTACAACATCCTCATCTTCATCAAGCTGGGATGAACCTACAGCATCACCCTCATCTTCATCAGCCTGGGACGGAGCTACAGAATCTTCCTCGTCCTCATTGTCGTCCTCATTTTCGTCTCCTTCGTCGAGTTGGTTCTCGTCATCACAACCAGCATCATCCGCTCCTCAGACTACATCATCATCATCGTCATCATCGTCATCATCATCATCATCATCATCGTCATCATCATCGTCATCATCATCGTCATCATCATCATCGTCATCGTCATCGTCGAGTACCGAGAAACATAAGGCAACGACTGTGTTCTCAGTAAAAACAGTGAATGGAAGTCCTACAGAGATTGTTAAAACGCAGTACGTGACAGATCCCCCATCCTCTACTGAAGGCTCAGATTCTGCCTCATCTTCTGGATCATCAAATGAGGCTGGTGCGGATGAGAATAAATCAAAGGAAAGCAATTCGTTTTTCGATTCTACTGGTAAAGTGGCAGGGACATTTACGGCAGTAGGAGTTGTCGTTTTTGGTATTTTATTGGCAATAGTGTATTGCTGCTTCAAGAAGTCGCATGATTATGCTGATGAAGAGAATCAATATTCATCAGATGAATATTCATTAAATAATGAAAAGCCAATAACGCCTGCTGTGATACCTGATTCTAAGAATTCGTCTACCGTTTCGTCTAATTTGAAGCGTGATAATTCGAGCAAGTCGATCTTTTCTTATTTCACCGCAGCAAATAACAGCAATAGTGGTGTAACGAGAAGTTCTTCAAGAAAGAAACTTACAAAACACAGTAGGAATGATCTGGTACAAAGTCACGATCCAATTTTAGGAGGTCAATTAATGTTCCCTATCACTGAGTTTGATTCAAGACTAGATCCTAATACAATGTTTATGAATAATAACGAATCAAAGAAATCCTTTGGCGATGAGAATGATTATTCTCGTAAGATATTAACTGTGGCAAATCCAGAATAGTTCTCTAATAGAGCGTGGGCTATAATTATATAACTTTAAGGCATAACATTAAGATATTCAATGAAGCTTAAGTTTCAATTCTACTAATAAATATATCTTTAAATAATAAGAATTCATAGTATATTTCGTTTACCCGGGTTTAAATTAGCATCAGATTATTCTTGGCTCCTTCTATTTATTATGTACTATACCATTTATATGGTTATCGTTTTCAAATGCAACCTGTTTTCATGTAATCAATGTGTAGATATTCGACAGTTTGATTGATCTATAAGATTACACGCAAACACTTTCAATATTAGACTGTATAAGTTGAATCTATATAGACGGAACAGGTGATATAATGAACGCTTTTGCATCGAATCTCATATTTTGCCTTACATATGAGTCTGTTAAATATTTCAACATGGGTTAAAAACTCTTCCAAGTACTCCGGAAATAATCCTACCGAACCAGAAGGGAATGTTGCAAGCGGAATCTTTCGCTTTGCGCCCTTCGCTACATTTAAACTGCTGAACTTTCTCCGTCTGATTTGCTACCCAGTAATGATTTTTCCCCTTTCCCCTACTTGTTCTTATGTGTCGGCTGCTTCTCATAAGCATTGGGAGTCGACTTCTTGAGTTTTCCCTGCTTCCTCTTGTGGTTTCCGCAGCATGCATCATGTCCAGGTGTTCCATTCGATGCATTAGACTCTCCTTCTCCTGCCCCATCGTCCGACTGGTCAGACTCGTCGCTCGACGAGTCACTCGACTCCGATGACAGCTCCCCAAACTCTCGTTGTGGGTGGAATATACAGCATATTTTCGACTTCTTCTTGTCCATATTCTCGTTGTCCACTACATCGTTGGTCCATCTGACCTTGGGTTTTTCCTTCTTGTCTTTCTTGTTGTTCCGGAGGTGCAATATCGGCCTCGTTTCCGAGTTTGTCTCTGTATCCGTCGTGGTGGTATTAGAATGGTTCCCCGACATCACTATTATCTATCTTGTCGCTATCAAAATCCGTCTTTTCAGTCCCTTTCCACCTTATTTATGTCCCATTCCTAGGCGAATGATGGAGCAACCGTCTCCATCACGTGGTTCATTCAACTTCATCTACATCTTATAGCCGCTAATTTCAAGCTACACAAACAAGAAA
>NW_015385558.1:0-29622 GCF_001447935.2 Debaryomyces fabryi
TTTGTTTTTTTTTAACTTTTGCTAATCTTTTAATCTATTTATATATGGATACCAAAACTATAAGGGCTATTTACCAGATTCATTATTGAGGTCACTACCATTCTTTTTACATTCATCATCAAAATTTTCCTTGCAAAATTTTCGTAACTGAGTAAACTCTTCTTTCAAATATGTGTTAAGAATTTCTTCGCCAGTAACCAATTTAAAGTTGCATAAATAAAGAAATCCCATTTCAATCTTAAATAAATCTTTCAAGTTGACACCACCGACTGTAGCAAATGATTTCTGCTTCTGATACACATCTTCCAAAATTTTTGTCAGACTCCTTATCAGAGCCAAAATCAAGCGATGAACATTATAATCCGTTAGACGAACAATATCAAGTAAAATGCATAACTTAAAAATCAAATATGCCGAGTGTATATATACCAGAACCGAGGTTGATGACGAATACGTCTTTATTCTCATTAAAAATTGTTCTATTGAAAGGGCTGGAATACTCACTAAATTAAACGACTTTAGCAAGAGGGCATTTTGGCTGCTAACTTTATTAGCGAGATGGTACTCTATTTCAGTACGTAGTCTGTGAGAGTCTTGTAACGTTATTTGATTAGAAACCTTCTCAATTGACGTATTCTTTATTAATTCATGGATACGAATATAAGGTGGATCAATATCACCTAAAGCTTCATTTTCTGCATTTCCGTTCAATATATGATCCTCAATTTTATCTTCATTGAACAACGAATCGGGTGTTCTATCTTTTATGAAGTCATCATTGGTCCCCTCAAAATTATTATGTAGCCTAGCAAATTTCAACGGTGGAGAGACTGAAGGACTACGTAATTTCTCTGTCGGTATCTTCTTAGTATCAGCACATCCATTCTTTTTCTCTCCATGTAAAATATCGATGTCCACCAGAAGCTTTTCCAATTGTTGCCTTCTAAATTTCTTAAATAACAATTCGTCCGCCTGTAACTTTATTAAATCTTGCAAACAAGAGCTAAATATAGCTATTGCGTGGAATGCATTTAATTTATTGATGTCTTTCAAGCCATGCTCCAAATCAAACGCTAATTCGCTAATATCAATGTCTTCTAATGAACATGGCTCATCAACAAATGTTTCCTGTGGTGGTTTTAATCGTATGTCGCTACTATCCATACTTTTCAACTAAACAATAGATTCAATAATTAACAAAACTATATTCTAATACTTGATTAAGCTTTAGTGATATTATATTGCGGTGCAAATATAGCTATTTTACGCAACGAGTGATTGAATAAATATGTTGTATTTAGTATATTCTCTTGCGTCTAGTGTTTACAGTCAATTTTTCTAAATATAATCGCGAATTTTTTTATGACTTAAATTACAGGTGATTAGATCTATAAATGAAAATTATATACGCTTTTTCTTACCGAAAGCTTCACTATTCCCGTCACTAGAGCCTAAAGATCTTTTCTTACCTTCTCTCGAAAAGTATTCCTTCTTACGCTCTTTTTCTTTTTCTTTTCTAATTTCTTGCTTCTTTGCCATAGCTTTCAATTTATCTTTGAACTTTTCATCCTTCTTTGCCTTCCTCTTCGTGTCTTTTTCCTTTCTAACAGTGGCGATCTTTTGCATCAAGTCTCTAGCTTTCTTTTCTTCACCTCCTAAAACAACAGCTCTCTTTGACATATATGTTTGTTTCTTTTGAGGTTTCATTTCATGTATTTGAGACTTGAACGGTAAAGTAGTTTTGATTGACTTTGGAACTCTTAATGGGTTAAACTTTCTTTCAGTTCTTTCGATCTTTTTATAAGCACTATCAGCATTTAATGGTGTAGCTACTCCACGTTCTGCTCTAACTTGACCTGTTAATCTCATACCTTGCCATTCAGAATGTTGACTTAATAATAATGACGTGACAGGATTGTAAAACTTTTTGACCTTAACCGGATACCATGTCTTTAAGAAAATAGTATCGGACATAAGAATTTTATCTTCAAAGGTAGCTCTGAAGTGGCCTTCAGGTTTAGACAAGGCTCTTTTAATTTCACCTCTAATCCCAGAAACAGTTCTTATGGATGCTCCTTCAAACTTAGCAACTTCCAAAGAATTGGAAAACATGTCCTTTATAAATGCAGTATTACGGAAAATCTTGTAAGGATGACCAACCAATTTCAACTTCTTTACAATTTCAACCGATGAATTTAAGTCTTCCACAATACCTGTAGCAGCGATCCTAAATGAACCCGTTGTTGATGAGTTTGATACTATATTGAAGCCGACAAATGTTGTATTTGGTGCAACCAAAGGTCCATAAAATGATGCAAAACAGTAAGCATGCTCTGGTGTGTATTTAAGCATTCTATTACGTGTTCTGGAGTCAGATGTGGTATAAATTGGCAATGTTTGAAATCTTCTCCATCCCAAAGATAAAATCAATGGATCTTGAGATTTCAAGATCTTCTTATGCCAACGATGTCTTCTTATTCTAACATTCATGATACCAAATCTCGATTCTGTTGCTAATAAACCACCTAATACAATTGGATATTCAGGTTGCAAATTTTCAATGAATTCACATGGTAAATTAGAAAATACCAACTTTACGTAGGAACCTGCTTTATAACCTTCAATCCTAATTCTAGTTGCAGAATCCATCTCCTCAAATTCCGCTTTATTTATTTCTAATTGTTTAGCCATCTTGTTTTTCTGGAATTCGTACCAAGTGTCGGCTTCAGTATCGCCCTCTGGGTCATCAACACCAAACTCGCGATCTTCTTCTTCTTCAAACTGCAACTTTAATTTAGCTTTATTTGCTGCATTTAATTTTCTCTTCTCTTCTGTTGTCAAGTTTTCAAGTTCTTTGCTTTCTTCTTCGTCTTCTTCATCTTCATCTAATCCTAACTCTGCTTTCTCTTCTTCAGCATCGAAGTCTGCAAATTCATCATCATCATTCTGATCCAGCTTCTTGTCTATATTCTCATCAGAATTTCCTGATTCCAAATCTTCAAAATCACCATATACTTCTTCATCGTCATCTTCTTCATTTGTTCCGTCTTGACCGTCTTTATTCTCGTCATTCAATTTTGGTGCTGCTAAAAACTTCGATTTTAATATTCTGTACCCATTCTCATATTCATCATCATCATCTTCAATGGTAGAAGTATTAAATTTCTCTTTGAGTTCTTCGAGAGGAGGATAAGAAGGAATGAACTGATCTAAATCTTGAGAAGAATCCTTAATGTCTTTCTTTCGGAAGAAAGCATCATCTTCCTCTTCAATATCTTCTTCTTCGCTATCCTCGTCTATATTTGTAGCTTTCCACTTTTTAATGACATCTGATGGATCAATGTTTTGTAAGTATAACAATTTGTTGATGTCCCATTTTCTTTGAACAGAACCATTTAATCTAGACGCAGCCAACTTGTAGTCATTACCATTTTCTTCATCAGAAGATAAATACGAATCTTCTGCAAATTCTAATTCTTTTTCATTATATTTATCATTGTTGAAATCAACTTCAACTAATTTAGGTTCTTCAGATTCTGAATCATATCCACGCTCTTCGTCATCCGATAAATTGTCGAATTCATCATCTTCTGCTAAAGACTTGCCATAGAGACGGGCTGACCTCATAGATGTTCTTCCCGTATTTCTTGGAGCTTCTTCAAGTTCATCGTCTTCTGATAACAAACCTTTCTCTTCCTCACTTTCATCTTCATCTTCATTACGATTTAATTCCTTAGAACTAGAGAATAATCTTAAACCAGGACCATCTTCAAATCTTTCTTTCATTGTCTTTTGTACTTCTTGCAAATCTGTCACTAATTTTTCCCCTTCTCCTGCTTCTTCTCCTTTTATGAAATTTTCTTTATCACCCATGTCAATATATACTGCATCCTTATCGACTAAAACACCTCCTACATCAGACATTGGGGCATAAATAATTTTTTGTTTATCCTCCAATCTCTTACGTCTTCTCGTGGTTTTTGCTTGAATCTCACCCGACTCAGCGGCAAGCTTTGCCTTTTCTCGTTCTATTTCATCTAACTTCTGTTCAAAATATGGAGTTGGGCAAGGGTCTGGTAATTTTTCAACAGAGTGGACATAATGATCACCCACACCAGCAATATGAACGTGAGCATTCACGGACGGTAATGGAGTACCGTGCAAGTAGCCATAAATAGCCACTTTTCTATCACATTTTGGGTTTTCGGCAATTTCTTGAGGATGCGTAAGATCAGTTACTCTATCAGCCAATAAGTAAGGGTGCTCATTTCTCCATTTCAAAGGTCTAAACTTCATGACAGATATGAAACGAGTCAAATTAAGAATTTCTCTATCAGGATAACGACCATTTATAACTCCTGATAAATAGAATAACTTAGCACCTTGATATACTTCAGTCCAGAAACGATGCTTCAATCTCTTCTTAGATGTTCTTAAAGTGGATTGAGATTTAAACAAATCTAAATGCGTAGCAACCCCTAAAACTCTAGGCATACCATGATGCTGAGCAACATTCAAGAATTCCATAGTTTCCATTTCTAATCCAAAATTACCATCAACAAGTAATAAGACTAAGTCAGCAATTTTTGCCGCATCGACCATTGAGTTCAAATCATTTCCAACTTCAATGAACGTTAATCTTCTTCTTTTACCACTTACAACGGTAATTGGTCCTTTAATTTCGGTCAATGACGTCTTTGCAAGCCTTCTTATTAATGATTTAATTAATGTTGATTTACCAGTTCCTGGTGGTCCTACCACTGCTACAATAACTGGTGGTGGATCATCATCGGGAGTCCTATCAACCATTGGAACATGTAATTTCCTCTCATTAACTTCCAGCGATCTCTTTGCCATTCTTTCCAACTTTCTTGGTGCGCTTACCGCAAATGCTTTCTTATTCTGTCCATGTTGATGCAATTTCTGCTTAGCAGTGGTCTTTCTAGTGCCACCTCGATGGGCCTTATTTGACTGCTGCGTGCCGTCCATTAAATCTTTCTATTATAAATGAGCAGCTAGACTAGAAAATCAATTAAAATCCAATATATACAAGTATAAGTAATCTAAAGTGAACAAAATGCAATGGAAGAGTATGTGTTTAGGCCTCATCGTTTTTCAGCTGCTGCTTAAAAAAAAAATTTGATGCTCTTCCCTCGGATATCAGGTGATGAAAGGTCGGAATGATAATATTCAATTACCGCAAAAACTACTTAGATGATTGTAATTGTCTTTACCATTATTTTGATATCAATTAGCCGATGTTCAGGTTATTGTTTAGTTTATTCCTTTCTATAGGTCTCATAAAAGCCACTTGGTATTTTAAAGAGCCAAAAATTTGTAATCCAAAACAAAATGGTCTTCTTCCATTTACTGGTTTCAAAGTATATCGTCAGTACAAGATAGAAGGTTACTTTCCTACGTCCTTACATTTTCTTACAATTACACATTGTGACCACGGCATGCCTGACTATGAAAAACAAGTTTTGACCGGATCCAGTATTGACATAGATTGGAACAAACCATTCTGTGTTTTAAAGCCAGATTTGGGAAATAAACTACTCCCAAAGCCAACTGATAAAGTCTTCAATTTATACCACGATAACAACAATTCTTCACGAGAAAACAAGAAATATAATGATATGTCTCTTGACAGCTCTTTGGAAGAACAATCTGTTACCCCTTCTGAGCTGTTTAAATCTAGAATATCAGAAGTTGGAAGAAACTTGAATAATTTGTTCGGAACTTCTGTGGACAATGCCTTGGAAAAAGTTATTAATGGCAAGCATGTTCAGTACACAAGCAAAAAGGCAACAGATCACGTTGAAGATATCCGCAGCTCTGATCCACGGTCTTCTTTGGAGTGGGAGTCGAGAAACTTGGTGTGTTACAAAATGGCACGCAGAAAGAAGTACGCCAAAAGAAATATTCTTTTCTACATTCCGTATACATTTGTAGGAGGATTATTCGAATGTGCTATTCCTGATAATAGGAAAAAGGAAATCTTTCAAGAGTTTCAATCTGGGGACTTCTTGAAGAATTTCGATTTTAGATGTGATAAATCACTAGCTACTCCGGTGTCGCCTTTGGTTGCTCAAGACAGCACTAAACAATGGTTAGAGACAAAGTTTAATCCATTAAACCCAGTATTAATTCAAAGAATTCCTTATTTATCAACGGCCTCGATATTTGACATAAGATTTTCGACCAGTGATACGCCTGATATGCTTCAAGACACCTGGGCAAGCCAAATAGATGTTAATGAGGAATATACTTACACGGATCTTGAGTTAAACGTAATTTCACAAGCAATCGCTTTATCAGCAGATTATTTTCATAAAACATTTCGTCCTTTGGATTTATCTGGGGTATTTCATGATTTGGTTCTTTTGAAATCATCTGATGGTCTACAAAATTCGCATGTAGCAATTCGAAACTTCATCATGAGTACTTTTAAGAAATTGTCTTTCGATCAGAAAATAAATATGTTATTATCTTCAAGAAAGGCAGAAGAAGCCATGCTCCATTTACGTAAATTACAAAGAATGTGGGATAACCTAGTCGATTAGATCGTAAACATACAATAGATATAAATATAAGTATTAATATTCATACATAATAAACAGTGCTTCATATTCTAAAAGCAAAAATATAAACTAAAGAATAAAATAAAATAGTGTACAGTTATTGAAATTTGAAATGTGTCTTAAAGAATATCATTCGTGTTCGTTGGTTGATTATTGGAATATGATGAGAATCCACCAGCTGAAATATTTGAATCGTGTCTATAATGTTGGTTAATTGGAGTAGCCGAATTATCTTTTGGGAATGAACGTGGTTTAGTATTTACAACATCCTTTTCCTCATCTGCATAATTATCTTGATTATCATCTAATAAGGTATCACTAATTCTTGTGATCTTACTATTTTTAGTATTCTTATCAGTAGGAGTTCCCTTTTCACCCTTGCCAGCTTTGAATGACAAACCTCTAGATAATTTTCCTTTCAATTTTGAGCCTATTGTCTGTGGTTGTTGTCCTGTATCATTAGAATTTTCACTAGAATTTATTTCGTTTACTTCGAACTTTTCTTGTTCAAGCGATGGTGTTAAATGATTTTTCTGGTCGTTAGATGATGACGAAATGTTATTCAATTTATACATTTCTGACTCCCAATTGTTTGAATGATCTTGTGCAGCCAATCCCAATGCCAATAACTCATTAGCACCTTGATTATCTTGTTTATTGTTGTAAGATCTGTGTTTAACAGAACTCATTCTTTGGAATGAGGTTCTGTCATCTCTAGCTGGAGCAAATCTTGCATCTGGATTCTTCGATATCAAAATGAAGGTAATGAAAGCAATAATCATCATCAATAAGCAAAATGAGAAAGCAGCATTCAAAATAAAAAATACCCAACCCATGATAGAAGACACAGGAGCGGGTTGGCCAAACAAATCGGAGAAAAACAAGAACAAGAAGGAATTGACAGTTACCACGACTGAAATAAGATAATTGAGGATGTTTGTAGGCTTGTTCAAGTAGGGCGCCTGTATAATCAAATAAATTGTGTAAGCCAAATCAAGAATAAAGATTACTAAGGCTGATACTTTACCGGAATATTGACATAAACCAATAAAAATAGCTTTTAACAAATTATAACCAATTAGAACGATACCAAACCAATATTTTTCTGCCTGGAACATAGTATAACAGAAACCGTATTTGTTTAAGACTTTTGAGTCACCATACAACACAGCAGCTGGGTTATTATACTCTTTAATGGACAGGCTTGCTAACTTTACAACTCTCCAATAAGAGTATACTACAACACCAAGTACCAAAATTAACAGTATTACCGCCAAAACAATAAGTGCTGGGGAATCATTTTGGGTAAATTCCCATAATGATAAAATTACCAATTGAGTGAATCCAATATAGAGATATCTTAACAAGGAACCTTTCAAAATGAGTCTGAAGGAAGATCTAAAGTGGCTTAACCTATTTGGATTAATCTTCTTAAATCTAATTAACAAATCAAGGATCTGCTTAGTAAAAATAAGAATTATAACCAATAGGTAGCCAAAGAAAACGAAAAATGTAAATCCTGTGGCAACAATTGAAGTAGGTTCAATATGCGAGTTATAACCTATTCTTTTAATACCCCTTAAAACGATCAAATTAGAATTTGACTGAAGTGAAAAATCTAACGATCTTTTCGCATAATTAACAATTCTATTGTTACTGGCAAATTCATGAACATCCCTTAAATGATTCAAAGCTCTTTGAACTAATATTTGCGAAGTTGTACCCGTGAAGTACAAAGTTGGCGAGCCACCAGTACTTTGGACATACCATCTGAAAATTTCTTGCATGAATTTGACTCTAATTAAACCCATGGACCAAGCGAGGTTTTCCGCCCAAGCCGACGCAATAGGAGGAACTCTTTCAACATTCTGCATGGATACAACAACAACCGATTGAAAGTACAAGAACAAAGAAACTGAGTTAGCAGATATATTAGTAGCTGCCGTAGAGTTACCAAAAGTTGATAAAACGGCCGCGATCAATAATCCCAACCCTGCAATAACAGCAGTAGCCCATTTAGCACCTGTTTGTTCTACAGTCTTCCCATTTGTAAAACTTGCTTGCATACATGATAACTGCTTTCCGTCCGATTGGTCCTTCACAATAACTTTCACCACTGCGTCGATGTCCGGAACTGTGTACGCTATGCCTGGGATCTCTTTCACATATTCCTCGCTAATGTACTCAATACTCTCAACTTGCATGGTCCCAGGATAAATTGGACAGAACTGCTTCCACCCCAAAGAACACATATCCACGTTCTTTTCGATAATTAAAAACCCGTAGGCATAAACCTGGACAAACGCTTCCACCTTGGCATTGATCTCAGTTGTTAAATCAATACTGTATTTCAACGACCTATCGTCCGGATTGAACGTCACATTGAAGTAAGTTGGCGAAATTTGCGAATTATCCATACATGTCACCAACGAAGTAGCCGAAAGTGATCTTTTCCCCATAACACCCGCCATTTGCCAGAACCACGTCAATAGTATTAACACTTTAGAGATAGTTTTCATCTTAGCGTAATCTAATGTATCAAAACCTTATAATAACCTTATACTGATATTTTTCAGAAATCTTCACTTCTAGTTGTTAGATATATCGATCTTGCAATTTGCTCCTTTTTTTCACTTGATCTACTGACTAGGAGATAGAATATAAAACCAGAAATTCCTGTTTAAAGCGAACGCAAATAAGGTGTTGGTATGTTTTGTATTAATACCCTTAGATCAATAACTTGAACAATTTTTCCAGTTATTTAACCCTGAAAATATTACTACTTATCCGCCTAAATCAACAAGGACCAAAGTTTTTTATTATAATTTTTACCAGGTTATGAGAAATGCCACGTCCTAAATTTATCAAAAGGATTTTCGAAGGGGCAGTGATTACCACAATAACGCGCTCGTGTATATATAGGCCAAATATCTAAGCATAATATTACGATAGCATAATAAATAGATTCTATGAACGGATTATTGTCTTTAACTCTTACTAGGCGCTATATATAGATTTTATGTACTGGGGAACCTGTAGAGATATATATTTGGTATGGAAATATAAGCCTGGGGAATTAATTTGGCATAGAAATGCCATGATCCCTGTCTATACAGGGGTCCATCGATGAAGAAGTAAATGCGAGACTGATGAGAAAAAAATAATAGGGTGACATGTGCATGAGCAAGTACAATATAGATGAAAAACAAGGACATAATTATAAAGAAGTCAACTAATTTATGCTAATATATACGGAGAGAATTATCAGAATAGCAGAAAGAAAATCATAAGTGATATTCGACCATTCTTGCTTGGTCCACTTTAACTAATAAAGCATCACCCCATACAGCTTTGATGACGTCCCAAAATTCACGAGCGTAGTGAATAGTGATTCCGTATTTGTCGAACCAGAATTTCTCTGGCTCGGATCTTTTGAAGTCATATTTGTTTTCGTTGTCGAGTAATAAATCGTTCAATTGGTTGAAATCATTGGTGGACCTGCAATATTCCTCGATCAAGTCTTTACGGTTTTCTCTTGGGACTATCACACGCTTGATACCGTTTAAATGAGCACCTAATATTTTTTCTTTGATACCACCGATAGGCAATACCAATCCCCTCAAAGTGATTTCACCTGTCATGGCTGTATCCAATGGAACGGGTTTTTCCAAAATCAATGATAAGAACAGTAAGGCCATAGTAATGCCCGCTGATGGACCATCTTTTTGAATTGAACCCAGTGGTACATGCAAATGTATTTCCATATTGTTGACTTTGTCAATTAGACTTTCATTAAGATTTCTGTCAATCAAATTCAACAAATTTTTGTAGATTATCAGCTTAATAAATGTTAAACCGATTTTTGCGCTCTCCATTAAGACATCCCCTAATCTACCAGTCATATTGAGAGATGATGTACCTGATTTGCCCTCGTGGTTAAACCCTATACTTTCAAATACCAATACGGAACCTGATCCATCGGTATTATACGATAATCCGTTCACAACTCCACATTTTGCTGATTCTATTGGGGACTCGAATAATTCGGTTGATAAATTCGCGAAAGGTAACCCTAAATACTTGGGTAAGTCTTCAATTTCAACCTTAGGTTGATATTCGCTCAACTTATCCAAGCTTTGAGAGTATTCTACTGCTTTGAATCTACAGATTCTTCCTAAGCTCCTCTCAAAATTTCTCACCCCGGCTTCTCTGGTATAATCAAGGATCACCTTGCGCATAACTGATTTCTCGAGGTCGATCAAATCAGCCTGGGGAATACCGTTTCTTTTGATTTGTCTTGGCAAAAGATACTTTTCTCCAATAACCAACTTCTCATCATAATCGTACGCTCCCACTTCGATCATCTCCAACCTATCTAACAATGGTCTAGATAAATTATATGCTTCATTTGCAGTACAAATAAACATGACTTGAGACAAATCAACCGGGAATCCCAAGTAATGATCAATAAAGGATGTGTTCTGCTCAGGATCTAAGACTTCTAATAAGGCTGCTGATGGATCTCCATTGAATTTATTGACACCATTGTTGCCTCCAATAATCTTGTCAATTTCATCCAAAAGAATGACTGGGTTCATAGATCTTGATTTCCTTAAGGATTGAATAATAACCCCTGGCATTGCACCAACATATGTACGTCTATGGCCTCTAATTTCAGACTCATCCTTGATACCTCCTAAAGAAACTCTCTGGAAGTTACGGCCTAATGCTTTAGCGATAGATTTCGCCAATGATGTTTTACCAGTTCCGGGTGGGCCAACTAACATTATAATTGGGGATTTATTATTTTTCGAAACCATAAGAGACTTATTTAATAAATTTTTCTCTATCGTTGTCAAAGATTTAGATTTCTTATTTTTGTTTCTTGCCGTTTCATGGGCAACTGATGTCTCATCATTATTAGCGATAACAATTGAATCATCAGCTCTAGTGAAATTCTTTTCTCCCTTCTCTTTATCACTCTTATTGTTGGAAGGTGATTCATTTTTGTTCGATTTTTTGTTTTCTGATTCTATCTTTTCAAATTCCTTCTCAGCATTAATTCCTAGAAGCTTTAACACTACCAAATACTGAATTAATCTTGTTTTAACGTGTTGTAATCCATAATGATCGTTATCCAATTGCTTTTTAGCGAAATCTAGGTCAATATCCTTGTTAGACTTAAACCTTGTAACATACCTGTCCCATGGAATATCTGCCACAATTTCCAAATAATTCCTAATTACATGGAAATCTGAGTTACCTGGTGGTGATGATTTAATCCTCTTATAGTCCTTCACAATAAGTCTTTTTGTATCGGAAGATAAAGTAGTAATATTTGGTAATTTACCTTTAATAAAACTGGTGATGGCTCTTAATTCATCTTCGTCATCATCATCTTCATCGTCATATTCATCGTTACTTTCATTTCCATCGTGGTTCATTGGCAGCTTAGCAGACTTATTGCTATTGTTGCCACGGCGAACAAGTTGGCGAGAGGGATTTTGATTTGTTTTGATATCTTTACCGGGTTTATTAGTCATACCTTCTAAAATTAATCTAATAGACTTTAGTTGACTTGCAACCACATTAGCCCTTTGAATATTAGTCGCTTCATTGTAGAACCAATGATTAATAAATTTGTTATTCTCTTTCAAATTAGAAAACACTTGAATCATAGATTCAAGCATCAAATTTGCTTCATTAACTCTATCAGTAGCATTAAAGTCTTTTAGTAACTTCAATTTTTCGTGATTTGGGAATGGTATAATTGCGCAGGTTAAATCAATTAACCTTAAAAAAGTCTTGTTGTCGATCTTAGTATTCGAAGAGGAATTGAAAGTTCCGAATAACTTTTGTAAACTAATATAAGCCTTTGTAAAATCTTTTGAACCTGCCAAATGTAAATAAAGCGAGTTGGCTAAAGGATTTAATGTCAATAAATCGCCATTCTGCCTTAAATCTTTTGATTGTTTCCCTTTCTTTGCTAATGAAGCAGCAATAGATAAAGCCTGACGATAATCAACAATGAATTCATCAATAGATTTAAATAACCTTAAAGCTTTGGTATTCAAAACATCATACTGGCTGGCTACATCATCAATATTAGCATTCCAGTCAATATCTACCAAAGCTTCATTCGTTTGAGATGGCTTAACCTTACTATGTTTGATACCTCTAGTTAGGGCTTGTAGTGTTAACTTAATATTGCTCGTGTCATCAACCATACCAATAACTCGAGCAATTGTAACAATATTTTCATATTCATCATCAGATGAACCTTGTGGTTCTCTTATCTTTTCCAAGTTTGGATTTATTGCTAAAACTAACCAATCAAACTCATTTTGAAGGTCTAATTCTCCTCTTGAGTCATCACTTTTACCTTTGAATTTTTGTTCATATTGATAAAACTTTTTAATACCAGCTACAGCATCCTCTGAAATTGGGGTTGGCATATACCTAGATTCGGTTTCATCTTTTTCATCTTGCTTACCATCGAAATCATATTCATTGAGTAGATTCGTTATCAAGGAAACATTTGAAACTTGACTTTTAAATCGTGATAGCAAAGTAGCTGCCTTGAATCTAGAGAATGTGACATTATAAATTATCCCCGGCAATAATACTAAATTAGAGTCCAATTTATAAGTTGGCAAAACAACTTGTTGTTTGAAGTCTGTGTTATTTTGCTCGTTAGATTTGTATCTGGCCATCTTTATGATATACTAATTATACTAGCCTTAGGTATTTAGAAAGAAGTAAACTTGCCACCAATAAATAGGTTCTTATGATTATGAGAACTAAATTTTGTGGAGAGATTTGCTGATTAGAGAAAGCCGAGGAAGTTCTCAAAAATGACTCGACCCTTCAAACGAGCTAACATATAGAAAGCGCATGGTATCCTCAAATCATGCCTATTACTTCAAAATCAGGTCCAAGTGTACTTCCGTTGTAGAATTTGATAATATTATTGATTTCAAGTTCAATTAATTAATCAAATACATGTCTTCTCTCTTTGTTAAATTGCAAGTTTTGTAGCTTCAATCCTATTTTATTACGTGAACTAGATATGCTGGTGATGTAAATTTAATTTAGTCTAAATTAAGCTTAGGTTAATAACATATAACTACAACTTAGAGCCGCCGATAAATATATATATAACCTAGGAAATTATTAGTATCCCTTTTAAATATTAGCATATGTGGCAATATATCTTCTAAATACAACAAAGTCTATAAGACGTCTTTTAAATTAATTTGGCCCGTACCTCTTGCTAAAGGTTGTGGTTGGTTTTCACTCTTTTTCCATCCAATCATGAATATAACACTGAAAGTAGCAGGTAAAGTAACGTTTCCATGTTCATCAGTTTCGCCGTGTAATGCCTTATAAATCTCGTTAGCTGCTAACATCACATCTCTTGGTAAAAAGTTTGATCTCGATAATACAGAATTTTGTTCACCCATCAGCTGTAAATCTTTACAAACTGAAGCTATGTCTGGAAATCCTCCAACTACGATATCTTCTGAGTCGATAGTTAACATGCTAAACCCTGCCCTGTTTAAAAGAGAACCAACGTCATTCAAATGCACTAAGGGTGACATTCTTGGAGACATTCCGCCCTTTCTTTCCAATTCAGCCAACTGCAATGAAGTTCTCAACTCATATAACGTATCTCCACCAAATAAGGTACCCATGAATAATCCGTCTGGCTTCAATACACGATTTATATTTGCCAAAGTACCTGGCAAATCATTAATCCAATGTAAAGATAAATTTGAAATTACTGCATCATATTGATTTGATTCCTCTAAGCATTCATGGTCGAAAGCTTCTTCATCTCCTACATTACGGATAATCTTTCCTTCAAATTGAGAATTGAATGGTTGTTCAATATCTCTAAAAAGAATGTCCTTTGATGAGTCAAGCATGACTAATTCTTTGATTTTTGATCTTATAGTCTTCTTGTCATTATTAAGTTGTTTGCAAATCTCTATATCAGCAGAGTCCGCTGTCTCAGGTACCTTCGATTCCTCAAATAGGTTTTTTATTAAATTACCCAGGTGGGACCCAAAATCCAATAACCTATCAAAGTCCCTTGTGATGAATGCCAATCTTTCTATAGTCCTAATTGCCACCTCATCTCTTAAATACTCTACTTTACGAGATTCTTGTGGATTAAGCTTTGGTGTTCTTGATCTTTGTAGTAATTTTGCAGATCTGTCAAATACATTAAATTGTTGTTTCTGTCTAGCTGCATTCTCTGATGCTGATGTCGCTAATAGACGTTTGCTGGTTAACGATTTAAACATTCTAAATCTTCTGACACCAAAAAGAGAAACAATTTGCGTTTAGCTTTCATTCATCTTTTTCGATGCTCACATACCTGAGATCTTCATCACAAAGCTATATCCTTGTCACCCACTCCTAATTAGAGAATTACGAGTTACATTATGTTACGGTATATATCGAACAATCCTATAATAAGAAGAAGCGTACGACATTCTTTCAGACTTTCATCATTATTGCCGTTAAGAAATATACATAATACAAGCATTGATTATAAAACTACAGAAAATGTATCTCAGCTTTCAGTTGATGACTTTTTACTAAATGAGAGTTCATCTACTCAGTATGAGCCCAATGTATCAGACAAAGAGAAAATTGCTTCGACAGAAACGTTCATTCTGCAACTTAATTCGAATACTAAGATTAAAGCGATAGAAATTCACATTGAACATTTAATTGAAGTCAAAGATTTCAAGTCAATATGGCTAATTTCTAAACTTATGAAAGATTTCAATATACCCCCATCGTATAAATTGTATATTTTACTATTAAAAGTTTGCAAATTGACAAATAAGCCTGAATCCACAAGCCTTGCAACAAGGTTGTATTACGAAGCGATGAAACTACATGAATCAAAGAAACAAGGATACAAGTTAACACAAGATATCCATAATGGTTTAGCATATTTTTTACTCGGATCTTTTCAATGCTGCCAAGACTTCACAGAATTGATAACTTTGAAAATGTTATGGGAAAATTACATTATAACTAACGTTGATAAGCCGATATATGAATTGTTGTATCACTCAGCATACATTAATACATTTCTCAATACATCTCAAACTCAAGCCGCTATTTATCATTTTGAAAAAGCCTTCAAAGAACTAACTCAAGTAGATGTGGTGGAAAACTATCATCAATTCACTAAATACGATGTGCTTCTAACTCTACCAACAATTCGCATCCTTGATATCATGGCATCTAATAAGGATTTTCAAAAATTACAAGAGTGGCTTCTAATAGTTAATGATGAACAGCATTACAAGCTAACTGATGAGAGTGATGATTGCAAAATAATTCTTAATGACTATAATTGGCTCAAATATCTCAATGTTGGTCTTTTAAACAATAATTACGACTTGGTTAAAACCGTGTACGATAATTTTATTATGAGTGGATATGACGAAGGAATATCTACAGAAGATGTTCTCTTTAGAAAAGATCCCACAATATCTTCAGCTTATGGGAATGTAATTTTGAATTCCGTTAATGACAAGACAATATTTCAAATTCTCCATACATTTGCGATAAACGGCGATGTAAACCTGACCCTTGCCTTGATCGAATCACACTATATTCACAAAACAATGAAAGGTGAAAAGGCGTTAACAAAAGATCTATGTCTAAAGATAATTGAATCGTACTGCTATCATCCTGACTTACAGAATAATTGGAGTGAGGACGAAATAGGGTTATCAAAGAAACCTAATGACGAAAGTGTTAAAAGAGTATTGGATGTATTGAACGGGTTTGTCATGAAGTTTGATTCAGATAAAGATAATAGTATTAGTTATCGGGATATCACGGATGCCATGTCTTTTAAATTTTTAAATTATAAGGTCTACGATAAAAATATTAGAAAAGCTAAACACAAAGAACTTGAAATATCTGAGAAGATAAGAAATCCTGAAGACATTGATAAGATTCCAGGTTTGCCAAGAAAGATTTCCAATAGAAATATAGAGAGTTCTTTTCAAGGAAATGTATTAGCTAATCTTGAAACATTGTCAGGCTTCATCTTGGACCACCTAGAATATTTGCGTGAAAAGAGTTATTCTGACTCAACAATAATTTTATTCATCAATTGCATCTTAAATCATACCAATTTGTATCAAAACTTTTCAGGAACTGTGAAAGCATTATCAACCATATGTAAAATGTTTCCAAACTCGGTCTCTGATTACCTAAATGATGATCTGATGAATATCATACTTAATTCATTAGCAAACTCTAATTCAGCCAAAATATCATCACTAATTTTATTTAAATACTTGCATAACAAAAAAAGGGTAACTCACAACCACTATAGGTGTTTTATATCTGCAATATTGAGAGGAGATTTTCACGACTGTTTACAATTTTTTCTTTATAATTACTTATTAGATTATGGTGGTGTAATAGACTCAAGGATTCAACAAATGCTTCAAGATTTACCCTCAGATATTACCCATTCTAGTGCAAGTACTTCGTCTTTGTTAACATTCATTACAGACAAAGCTAAAATTAAATTAAGTGATAAAAGCTTGAATTATCAAGTAATTTCGCCCGAGGAAGTAGATCAGTTTTGGAAACTTAACAAAATCCGACATGAGGAACCATTTGTTGGAGACAAAAACATCCCACATTTTAAAAGAGTTTATAATCATTATTTTGATGTACGGGATGCCAATTATTTGACCTATATATTTCAATTGCCAGCTTATGATAAGATCTCACTACAGTAAATTTATAGAATTCTCTTATTATATGCTATGTATCATAAACGTAAATATACCTAGTCTGCTTGGACTGCTTGTTGTAATTCATCGGCATTAATATCAATTACCTTAGCTTTCATTCTATTTAATCCGCTATTCCACCTTGACTTCATACTTTCTATCAAACTCTTGTCAGCTTCATCATCGAAAAAATCATTATACCTTTTTCTAGACTGCAATCCAAGTATAGAGTCATTCCCTCCGAATGTATTATTGAATGTGGGCGAAAAGCTTTCATTATATGAGGAGCCTAACATAGTTGAATCCACGGCCATACGCATAATGTTACCTGCATGACATGCTAAATGATCATAGTCAGATGTCATTTCCATACTTTCTTCATCCGCATTATCATGTCTTATAGCAGTTGTTTTCTCTGTCACGGATTTTATAGGCAAATTGAGAAATTCAGCTTTGTCCATCTTGAAGGCTTTCAGTTTAGCAAGAAGAATGTTTGGTTTTTTACCTGATGCCTCGCCCATGTCTGAAACAGGCGTAGATTGAAGAAGATTTGTCGTATTCTTTTTCTTTGATGAGGCAGAGGAGGAAAAGAAAATGGTCTTATTAGGTATTGGGGTCTTATAAATAGATGAAGGTTGCGCCTGGGTAGCATTAGTTTCACTAGCATTTTCTTCGATTGTTTGTCTTGACCTTTTAATACCTCTATTCTTTTGTCCCAAATCGTTATCTTGTTTTATATTATGACTATCTTTCGAGACGTTATTAGGACTCCTAGAAAAAGTAAGTTCCAATTGATAATGCTTCAAGTATTCTTGGTTCTTTGCTAATAATTCATAGAGAGGGCTATCATTCACCCCATCGTTGGATTCTTTCGCATCAAAACACTTTGAGATGGGATTTCTTGAGTAATAAGGCTCTTTTACCTTTGGTAATCCTTCTAACTTTAAATTTTTATTTAAAAGAACATCTCTTGGTAAGTGGCTGGCAAATTCTAGATCAGATTCATCTATAGAGGGAAAGTTGTATCCAAGATTTACGGATGTATGAACATTAAATTTTACCGACATATCTTATTATTGGTTTATACTCAAATGATTTATGATAAAGAAAAAAATTAAAAGTAGTGAGAGGTCAATTGCAATTGTATATATAAAGATAAGTAGTTCCTTTGATCCCAATGTTAACCATACAAGTCAAATTATTCCCTTTTACAGAATACTAATTGTTTTTATTTACCTTTATCCTAAAGCGGTATCAATATTCGCAGCATTTTACAATTGCGACTTTTATTTATAAATGTCTCGTTTATGTCGCAATTCAATGTCGTACGTACTTTTCAATGGACGACATTTAAATTCAAAAATCAATAATTTAAAGCCACATGATTGGTGGAATTCGTAGATTTGGTATACTTCTATTTAAGAATTATAATTATACTGAAAATACATGTAGTATCTGTACGGAGATTCATATTGAAAATTTATATATACAAGTTGTAATTGGCACTTGTTGAGGTTAAAAATGAAACTTATGTACATGAAAACGTGTCAGTCAAAATTGAATAAATATTGTAGACACTATTTCTATGATAGAGTACTATTAACTTACCATACTCTTCAGTAAGCAATAATGACTCCGTATGCAAAAGGTGGGACTCTCTTAGATACCTATAAAGATATCAAAAAGAAGTTCATGCAAACTATTCGTGGTAGGCACATAGGAGACTGTTTTCTAGTCCATTATCTGGGCCTACTATAAGGCAAGAATTTACATGCAGTTGAAAGGATATAGCTGAATCCTTAACTTGAATCTATTTTTTCCTTGACATCATTCGATTTTTTAATGATTCTTTCATCGATTACCGAATCGTTCCCATGGACTGCATCTATTGGGCAAGGAAGAAGGGAATTGGCTCCAACCATTAATACACATATAGCAAATGTTGAACTAAATAATGAATTAGTCATTCTATTTCTCTGTGTGGCCTTAATTGCTGAAAACATAGCTTATTGATGTATTTATTATGCGTTGAAGGGTTGTTCAAAAAGGTAGTATATGCGTTGAATATAATAGAAAGACAGTATTTCGTCTGATACACCAATTATCCCAATAAGATGTGGTAAATTGTAAACACTAGTAAGTGAATGTAAATATGTTTCTTCGACAGAGAAATTCATGTATTTTTTTCAATCGAATATTAGCTCACGTGAATACTCGTATATTGGCCAATCAGACTGTCCGCTTATAGCATTTCCTGGGTTTGGGGGTCTATTGAATGATTGAAAGATACTACTACAAGTTGTTTAGTCGCATATCATCTACAGGCTTCCTATAAGTATATTACGATGCATTAGATAGAATAAGTTATTTAAGCATATGAATCTATTATTTTAGTTCATATTGTATATGACTAAAATTCCTTTAAAATGAACCATGTTGCAAATCACGTGGTAACGTAACCATAGATCATATAAAGATCATACAAGAGTCAAAGGATGTATGTATTACAGTATCTTCTCATCTAAAAACGTCTAAATTAGTTTGCTTACTGGCTGCCTTGTTTAAAACTTTTGATCATGTATTAGGAGGTATAGGAAATAACAGAAATAATAATCTGTAGAATGATATGTGGTCAGTAGATCAGAAGCTTATTTGTAAATAGAGAATAGGACATCGGTATATACGACCACGAAACAAATATGTCGTTTTTCTCCGGAGAATTTGAGATCATCTTCAAGAGTGATAGCCATTTCACTTCATCTCGGCCCTATATTAAAAACATTATTAAAAATTTTGAAGGACAAGAGTGCAAGAAGACATAAAATGTGAAAGTATACAAATCAAAATATTCTAGTAAGCATAGTTGTAGTTACATATATAGCATGTCTATTGCACGCAATAAGTAAATCAAATTTAACTATTGTAATGCTTGGGTGTCTTATATAAAATATTTAAACCCACTATATGTACAGGATTATTTAATGAACTTTAATTGAATTTCAAGTAGCTTTCGGTTCATGAAAGCTAGGAAAGGCATATTCATTATACGATTGAGATCGAATGCTAATGGAATTAATTTGTTAGCAATTAGTAATCATTTTATCAAAAATTGTCATGGAGTTACCTTGAAATGAAGAAATTGCCAGCTCAACTTATTGGTATACTTTATTAAGCATGTCACCTTTTATAATTTCAAATCCAGGGTTGAATTTTCTCTCAGCCGCCAACTCTTCTTTTGTCTTGGGTTTGTCGACTAATTCTATTTTGACTAATTCTTTGACAGCGCTAATTCTATGAGCAGTAGAGGGTGATACTTTTTGATAAATAATTTGGTTTATCCTCTTTAAGCCCAAGGCTTCAATATTTTTACGGATTCTTGGATGACATCCAATGGTTGACCTCGTCTGAGTTATCTTGTAGAACATATTCTTAGCAGCATTTGCGGTAGACATCTTTGATGGTAGAACTAGTTAAGTCTTCTCGGTACCTCTAATGTTCAATGGAAAATTTTGATTCCCGGTCGCGACTTTTTTTTGGGACATTTTTATCAAATGTCGCAATATATGAGATCAATATCAAGTATATAAGCTTAGAGTATATATAACATATAATGATTCTGTCAAAATCAATGAGATGTATGCTTAATTATGGATGATGTATTTGAACAAGTATTAGTTAAAAAAAGTGATGAACTTCATTCTCGTATACGATCGTTAATTGAAGATTTAAGGAATGTCATTCACGATAATGACTTCAATAATCCAGCCAAAATCAAATATTCAAGGGAAATCTTTTCTAGTTTACATTTACTGGTTAGCGAATTTGAATCATCTCCCAAACTTTTAGATCTCAATTTAGCGGTCTATATAGAATCGTTAGCTGACTCGTATTTGTCGCTATATTCATGTGAAGTTGACAATGATGTTAACAAACATTTAGAATATGGGATAGCTGGGATTATATATGACTTTTCTAAAATAAGGGGATTCAAATTCATCACTAACTTTTTTTCAAGTGATGTTTATTCAATTCCCAAACTATTAGAATTGACTGAAAATACAAGCTTAAATGAAAATGAAATATTTTTGATCTTAATATGGCTTTCTAACCTAGTTCTTGTTCCATTCCCTCTTACCTTAATTGAAGAAGATTTACCAAATAGGTTGCTTACATTTGGTTTGGGTTGTCTTGAAAAGCATTCTAATGCGTCTAAAAACCAATCAGTTGCACTGATTTTAATATCCAGACTCATTTCAAGACAGGACTTAATACATGATGGTATGCTTGATTTCTATTTTAAAGATAAGGTTGTACCTATCTGGAGCTCATTGTCATATAACAGCGGCTCAATCAAATTGGGACACACGATGGTGATAAATAAGTTAATGAAGAGATGCTCATTTGAAGTTATGCGTAGATATTTGGATACTATCCATAAAGAAGTCATTTTAGTTGATTTGGTAAATCTACGTACACAAGAAGAGTCTTCTATGAACGAATTGAATAACCTTAATATTTTGTATATCATTAAGATATTGAACAAACTAACCAAATTTTATTTGCATCTGCCTGAATCTGGGAAATTCTTGCAGACTTCTAACATAGTGAATATTTTGCTTCATGATGTAATGGGCATAATGTTAGATAGATTTGATACTAACTTAAGATATGCAATGGCAAAGAATTTGAGTAATATATGTTCCCAGCTATCAGTGCAAGCAATGAATTACCAGGAACAATTAGTTACGTATCTTATAGAACAATTAGAAATCCCTGACATTGAAATTCCCTATTCCCCATATGAAAAATCAATTAGTGGTTCAAACCGATTTCAAGCCGATTTAACGATTAATTCCGATAGCATTTCTATATCAAAGTACCATACCATTTTGTTATTCTTCGCCTATGTATCGCTCAAGAAATCGTTACCATATCATTTAATTCTGCTGATATTGAGCATTGTGCATAAAACTCTATTTATTCAGCAAAAGCGAGTAACATCTGTTTTGGGAACTCAAGTACGGGATTCTTCGTGTTTTATCGTATGGTCACTATGTAGGATGATAAAAATAGATACGTTCATTGCATTGAAGAGAGAGAATCAGAATATGATGGAAATTATCTTATATGACTTGATGAAGGTTGCAATTTTTGATTTTGATCTTACAATACGAAGATGTAGCGTGGCAGTGATCCAGGAATTTGTTGGGAGATTTGGTAATAACTTATTCGGGCCTAAATTTAGCTCTGGAGAGAAAACGGGTCTGTTTATAATAAAGTTAGTTGAAATATTTAATAACCAATCTCTAGGCTCTTTAAATCTGTCATACTCGATGATTCATGAGCTTATTCGTATCGGATATAAACCAGATATTTTTATTTCTTGCTTATTAAATAACATACAAGACGATGATAACAGCTTTGATGTGAAAAGGTTGAATTCTTATCATTTGGCTAAGATTTACAAAGACGATATGTCCACCGATTTCGATTTTGACTTTTTAAAAGACTTTTATAGTACGAACTCTCTTCAAACATTATTGTCAACTCTCACCATAAGAATTTTAGAGTCAGGTAGCTCGCTATATGCCTTTTCCGAACTTGCAGCAATTTCGCCTACCACTTCGTACCGCTTTGTTTCTGAGGTAGCAAGTTACTTAGAGGAGAATTTCAAGTTTGATCATCATCATGACACGAATGAAAAAGCAGAAGGATACATAAAGTGGATAAATTGTTGTATGATAATTAATTTTCCAAGGATCAGCTTTAATGCGGTATGGAGAGAAATATTTAGTATAGTGAAAACTAAGTATTCTTTTGGTATAGCAGAAGAGTTTAAGAAATTCTTTAACCTTCTTTCTGAAAGAAATGAGATAATCTCATTTGATTTGACAGGTTTAGCTCGTATGGTTGAAAATAACAACTTTATTGTTGCACAATCTTTGTTTTATTATCGAAATTTTTCAAGCAACGATAAATTCTTTTTGATTAATTTAATTCAAGAGAAGGGAATCGACTGTGATACCAGGTCGATCATGATTGAAAGCTTGAGTGAAAACTTGGAAAAATGGGATCTTGACTTCTCTAATTTGTCAATATTAATCAACATGTTAGATGATTATACTATAACGAATCAAGGAGATGTTGGCTCGAAGGTAAGACTTTCCACGATAAACTTAATAAGAAATAATGTATCAATATTTATTCATAAAATGGATGAGATTGAAGTCAAACTATTGAGAATTTCAGGAGAATTAATAGACAAGCTAAGAATTGAATCCACCAAACTAATTAGCATGATAAAAATGAAGCCATTTCTGGATATCGACAACAGCAACAACTACAAGTTCTTGTTTGAATACTACAGAAATGAGGTATTAGTAAATAAGGACCAATCTAAACATACGGCTGAGCTATCGATTAACTTTTGGCGAGGAATTGTATTCAGCTTAGGTGCATTGACTATGACCACCTCGATCACTAATGAGGCTTTCCTCCAACTACTTGCATTCTTAGAATCCTTAAATGAAGAGGATTATGATTTTGTATTTAAGGAATTTCTAAAATTATTAAGAATACCGACTGGAAGGCCAGTAAACACTTTGAGTACTAGAGAGCTTAAGGTTTATATGATGACACTCAACGTAATTGTAAAATTATTTGAATCTAACACAGTGTTTCCGCTTAACTTTGATTATCAGCTATTATATGTAAGATGTTATAACTTGCATATCAACACATCGAATGTCTTGAGAATAGGTATAATATTAAAGATTTTCCAATACTTAGGAACGTTACAATCGCAAACCGAAGTAAAACTCAAAGCTCAAACAAGGGTATGCTGGTTATGCTGTCACCATCCTCTTGAACGAGTTAGAAGCATGGGTAGCGAGACGCTTTTCGAAATTCTTAATGAAATATCCCCCAACAATGATTGTATATCCATGTTAGACTCCGTGGATTGGAAAGATTCACCTACAAATTTAAAAAAATATTTCAAATACTTCAAGCAAACAATTACAACCCTATAGATACTATATATATTTACAGATAACTAATAATGTAATGCCCAGTTATATTAGAATACAAACTATAGATTCATACACATTGAATTCTTATTTGTCTGTAGCCTAGCTACTTGTTAACATTGATTGAAAATATAGTCCGACTCCGAATGTAATCGAACATATGTAAAATCACGTGTGGTAATTTTGCTACTGACAATATGGAATGGAAGAATACATATTTATTGAATATGATAGCTAAAATAGACTTATATATCAATTGTGTACTATAGAAGTTATTAATAAATAGTTGCATTTTTAGCACCATTTTAGGATGATTTTTACTAAGTATTGACCACTCAAGTAATGTACGTTAATTATGAGTACATCTCCATTTATTAAGATTCGTTCTTAATTTGTATTCCTATTTCGTTTGGATTTCTTAAAATTCTTGTTCAACTCCCCTATTGATAATCAGTATCCCTGACATGATTATAAATGGTTCTTACATTGATTTGTTTAAGAATCATTATTTTACTCTGGTGGTGACACAAAACCAGCATGTGTTCCAATTCTTACTATGCAACCCATTACAATCCCACAATCAAATTATCCGACGATTGGTGGAATGTTTCATCGGTGATATGACGATGGTGAGTTTTACTATGGTCCAATTCCTTCCCTGTATTTGTTACTGTAGTCTCAAGATTTGCATCGTCCATAGGTTGATTAACAGCTTCACTTTCATATGAATTCTTGCATTCAGTGCTTTCAGTGCTTTCTGAATTTTTGGAGCTAGTGTTAAAATAATCAGCAAATTTTGTAAAAGGCATTCTAATTTCGTGGGTTTGTATCGAAAAATACTTGTAAATATTTTTATAAAACGATATAAAGGTCTTTTATGGATCAATTTATATTGTTTCTTGAATCTGGAAAATGCGGGGACTATATTTTAATATTCTGATTATCGATTATTGTGACAGCATTAGATTTGTAAGGCTCGGTATCTCTAGGCTATATTTGCTTGCTTACCAATGCGTGATACAATATACCGTTAGTTTCTTAATTTGAGAGAGCTTTTAGGTGCGGCAATATGATATATACGCAGTCCACGTTACTAAGAGGTCACTTGGTATTTAGCGATAACCAAGAGGCTGAGGAATATCTGATATATAATCATGTTTACTTTATTACGTAAGCAATAGAGTTCTTAGATTATTGCAAAAATGATTAGGGTTAAAGCATTATGAAAGGTAATGTAATGGATACATATATATTTTCATATTTAGATACTATTGTACAGATATATTAGTGGGTGTTGTTATCAACCGTACCGGATGGTGCCACATGCTGATTTGTAGGACTTGCAGAATTTGCATTGTACTGCCAAGAAGAAGAATTGGACTGATTATTATTCTTACGGGGATGTTTCATGTTGATTAAATCGTTAACTGCGAGTCTTTCTTTCTTTACGAGATCGTTCAGTCGATCATCTTTCAGTCCTATTACTGAAGGAGTGCGCGAGTTGATTGTATAGGGAGGACTGGTAGAAGTATGAATAGGAAAGGTATCTTCGCCTAATAGGAAATCGAATTTGGACATGGACGGAATCTTTTGCATTCCGGGAGTGTTATAGGATGAATTTGAATTGGTAGATGAGGCTGAAGTATAGAAGTTATTGTCAGTAGATAACTTATTTATAGACTTAGGTCTTGGTGCATTTTCTATGGTAGAAGCCTCTGAACCAGATACAGTACTTTTATTTCTGCCATCAATACTCTCCATCAACGATGGCAAACTTTGGCGGTGTATAGATCTTTCTGGGTTTGAAATTTCAACATTTGGTTGATTGTTATTCGATGCTAAGACTTGAATCTTATATTTAATAAATTTCAATATTTTTAAGTATTTCAAGTCCTCATCCATATCTTCGTCATCCCAGTCGATATCAAACCCATTATGGTGCGTTGCATCTTCATCCATATCTTCATCATCACTCTCATCATTATTTCTTGGTTCTGTTAAAATCTCATCCTTAAGCTCATCGTTAATTAACTTCAAGAAAAGTTCATCTTCTTTGTTCTTCTTTACTGGCTTGTGCCTATTGTTAGTCTCGTAATTAATAAATATTTTAACAAACAAATCAATGCTCTTGTTCAATAGATTAATTATTTCAGGAGCTATGACACCTTTCTTCTTGGCAATTTTAAGTTGGCAAATCAATAAGTATAACATCTGTAAAATAATAGACTTTTTCAAATTAATTATAGTCATTGACAACCCATTCAACATATAATTGAACAAAGAAGGCGGAACTTGCTTAACTTTTCTGTCTCGTTGATCAAGTGGAAATTGCGAACTAGTTCTCCTTCTCTTCACAGAAAAATCATTGATAACAAAGCCATCGTCATCAACATCTAATCCTAAACTATCCATAATTATATTATTATTGCTTTTCGTTTTCACTTCCCCAGAGCTATTTTCCCATGTTTCCATAGATTGCCCAATGTGCTCAAATACCAATAAAAAGTATGCTAAAACTTCAGATGAAATATTTGCTATCTTCATATAATAAGTATTTGTTAATTCTTTATCAATAACAAAATTCAAATAATTCATCGACCGAATCAATAGATAATGGAAATTTAATTGTATTTTAATTAATTGAGATGCAGTGTAAATATCTGGTAAGCCCGTATTCAAATAATTCATTATTCCTTCTTGAGTTATACCAGAAGAATTTTTGATATTAGATACTGACAATTTCTGATATAGATTGTTAGTTGTCACGTCTGATATTATTGGCAATTTTAAATATTGGTGTAATGGTTTCAAATCTATCTTCTTATCCTTTAATGAATATCTCCAATTGGATAAATTCTTATCAATGGTTAAAAATTGAGTGAAATTGTAGTTCAAATTTCCATCATTTCCATCACCGTCGTCATCATTTAAAATCCAATCCAAATGTTTGGGATTCTTCTTCTGTGATTGTTGGTGGTTCTGATTACTACCATTTTTTAAATATTGATAATAATTAGGTGAAAAGGATGAAGGTATAATAATGTTCACCAAATTTAAAAATTCTGTACTAGGCTTTAGTAACACTTCGAATAGGTCATCCAATCCATCCTCTTTCGTCTCAAGCAACAGGCTTAGTTTTTCTGGAGTTAATTCGAAATACCTTTCAATAGTAACAGGGTTGATAACTGTGGTATTCAAACTTGGTTTAAATCCAAACTTTAGATTGAAACATTTTAATAATACTTTGAAAACCCAAAACATTTTTACTCTATTTCTCTTCTGTTGCAAGTTTAACGTCAAATCATTAAAGAATAAATTTTTAGAATTTAAATTTATCCCCAAAATACCAATAAATGAATTAACTAAAGATGATAGCACTAACGATTTCTCTTTGTTGTTTGTTAATAATGAATAGTATAAAAATAATAAATAAGTTTGCAATTGAGGAATTGAAACATGAAATACATTAAAATATGGCAAAAAGTCATACAATGATCTTATCATTGACGCGTTGGATTTTCTGTCTTCCTTTAAGTTGTTGCTATTAGAAAATTTAGGTTCAACATGATTCAACAATAAGTTTAAATTGATAGTTGGATCGTTCATCATTAACATAGCATAAATTTGAACAACAATCATTAAATATTCACTCACAACATGATAATCATTATTCAGAATATTAAAGCCATTAATAGTTGCATCATCGTACGTGAACATGAATGGATACATTGTATGGAATTCGTCATAGGATTTCATGAACTGCTTTATATCAAAAATTGGTATGAAGACATTATAGTTGAGAAAGAAGTGTAAGATCTGGTTATCAAGTTCTTTCTTGCTGCTTATTATTTTCTTAAAGTTATTAATTAACTTGATGAATAAATCATAAATATCCATGGGTAGTTGACTATTCGTTAAGTTAGACATTTCTCCGGGAATTCCATCATGTTGAGAATTGTTAGCTGTCAATGGATTATATGGAACATCGAGATCCCTGTTTTGAAACTGGTTATACATGGCATAAGATGGGTGGTATAAATAGGAATTAGGGTCATTTAACAAGAAGTTGTGTGAATTAGTAATTTTTAAAAAAGGCAAATTCAAGTTTATCAATAAATGATTGAATTGTGATTCAAAATTCAAATTATCATTACCAATAATAATACCTTTATTGTCCAAATTAAAAATCTGATCAATCGGGTTATTAATTTGAATTGCATTATTTTGATTTTTTGTAGCCGTACGGTCATCATTTTCATTGTTTGCCTTAACATCATCAGCTTCCCGTTGTCTACGCATGAATGTACCACCATTACTTTCTTTCTGTTTCTCATTTGTTTCCTCGTCTTCCTCGTTTTCTCCATATTTGAGTCTTAATTGTCTGTTTTGCTCTTCTAACTCACGTAACTTTTTCTCCAAGTTTTCAGTATAGCCCTTGGGAAATGCTCTTCTCGTCAATTTATCACTCGTTTTGCAATCAAATCCTATCTTCGAACAATTATGGCATGGAGTTAGCCCGTCACATTTTATCTTCTTGATCCTACATCTGTCACACGCTTGAGATACTCTAACACCGGATGTAGTTTTTATTAACTTCAAATTAGCCACCTCTTTATCCTTTTTTGTTTTGGGCTTCTGCGTATCTGATTCTTCAGACATTGAAAGTGACATTATCTAGCTAATCATCAAATAGCTCTTTATTAATCGCTTCCTTTAAAATAAATATATACAAAACCTCTAAACAGCTAAAGATCGGTCCACAGGAAGAGAATCTACCCCAGGATAGAATCACCTCGGCGAAAAGGAAAATCGGTCACAAAACCAGATTCTCAGCAAATGTTACTGTTTACAATTAATACGACCTGGATTTTAGCACGGCTTAATTTCGCAATATACTCACATAGAAGAAAGATTGCTTTTCACTAGCTAATTAAATTTACTTATATAATTGCAATATGTGGTTTATAGCATAATAATTTGCCTAATATATATGCAACATCGACAGGAATAAGTTTCATTTGGGCAAGCGATTCGGCAGAACGGGCTCAGTGATACGTGAGCACCCGAAGGTGTCTTCGCTGTTAGCTGTGTAAGACATACGTGTGTCTTGTGATTGTGAACCCCGCAATTTTTGTGTTAGCTAAAAAGCTGTGGGTATCCCGCATATAGTTAACCCAAATAAAATACTCAACAGATGAGCAGCCTGGCTAGCTCAATCGGTAGAGC